>NC_040913.2:37485711-37730057 GCF_004126475.2 Phyllostomus discolor | reverse complement strand
CCATTACATATTAGAAATAATGGACAGTCTACTTCGGTACCAAGCTAGCTACTTACAAGTGATAAAGCTCAGTACTTGTTTTTAAAAAAATTACAATTTATTAACATAGTGTTTATCTGTGTAAAGAAAATATTAATAAACTACTTATTAAAGACAATAATACAAATAGAATAATTTATAAAAATGGTTGAAGTGGTCAATGAGCCAATAAAATTAATTCTAAAGCAATGATTTATCAATTTTAATAAATGGAAGACACCTCTGTACGTCATAGTAAATTTAATGACCATAGCTAACTAAATTTTAAATTTTTATTTAATGGAAAATTTTGAAAACTGAAACTAGTCCCTGTTACTCTTGCTATTTGTAAGATGACTGCATCTCACACACAATTTTTTTATTTGATAAAAATTATGCCTCTTCTAATCTTTTTCTAGGTAGTTAGAAATCTTGAATACCAGATTAAGTATATTAAAATTATGAAAATAACTGAGTTTAAAATAAATTTAAAATGCTTCTAAGATAAATATTGCTGAATCCTCAAGTATATTATTGGGTTAGTGTTTAATGACTTTAGGAACAGTATTGGATTTTCCCTAAACTACAGTTTAAGGTGGTAGTAGTTGTAAAAACCATCTCCTTTTTCCAGATCTCCAAAATAGTCAAACATAATAAATACAAAAATGTGTGAGGTGTTACAATCCCCTGCTCAGTAGAATTTGATCATCTTATTTGCTTCCTAAATGACCATTATAAAAACAATGTAGCTTTTGGATTAGCTAAGTATCATTTTCAGTTAGATTTTCCTCAGGTTGCTTATCCCTAAAGGAAAAAAAATATCAAAAATACATTCAAATTAAAATAGTTTTAAAAAGCTGTAAAATAATCAATAATAGATATATAACTTTGATAGATATCCTGATACAGCCTACTATTTTTATGCGAGGTTTGGACAACCAAAAGTTAATGGAAATGTTACAGCTTGCTGTGTTTCGCCGCATTGTAACTGATTTTTTTTGTTAGTGAAGTGGAAATCATGGTTTTCCAGTATCAAAAGCTTATTACAAAAATTTCCAAGGAAAGAGATTACTTATGTTCATGGTACAAGATATATATATAGGCTGTAGCATTTTTTGAACCTGTTATGCAAAGGATTATAAGTAGCTAATCATTTTCCATAATCAATTTTTATTTCTATTTTCACCAAAATGACAGTTTTTTCATGATTGAGACTTTACAGACACTTATCCATGTCTCCATTTTCCATTTTCTTGCAGGTCCTCATTTAAATGATCCTTGCCATCTGGTATTGTTATCCTAACTTGCATACTGACATATTGTCATATTGCAACTCAATATATAGAATTGCTGAAATAAAATTCATAAATTACGGAAAAACTTAAAAACATGTTCTGTAAAGTTATAGAAATAAGAAGTTTTCTTGACATTATTTATTAATGACTGGCAGAAACATTGAACCTGTTAAGTATCTACTATTTTCCAGTTCATTTCCTTGGACTCTGCATATGTATATTTAGGAGAAGATTTGTTTCATAATGTTGTCATTTCTTTGTTTTCTTTTCTTTCTGTCTGTTTTTTTCATTTTTAAATAATTTTTACTTTTCAATTACAGCTGACATGCATTATTACATTACTTGTAGTTTCAGGTGTACACTCCTAGTGATTAGACATTACATAACTTACTAAGTGATCATCCTAATAAATCTTGAACACATCTAATACCATATATGGTTATTAAAATATTATTGACTATAATCTCTATGCTGGGCTTTACATTTCAATAACTATTATGTAACAACCAATTTGTACTTCTTAAGACCTTTACCTTTTTCACCATTTCCCCCAGTCTTCCTCCATCTGGCAACCATCAAAATACTCTATCAGTCTGCTTCTGTTTTCCTTGTTTATTTTGTTTATTTTTTAGATTCAATTTGTTGATTTAGGTCAATTTGATATATTTATACCATTTTGTTAAACTTTTGATTCTTCTTCTCCTTCTCCTTTTCTTCTTCCTCCTCCTTCTCCTTCTTCTTAAAAAGCAACTTTTAATATTTCATATAATACCGGATTGGTGGTGATAGAGTCCTTTAGCTTTTCCTTGTCTAGAAAACTTTTTATCTGTTCTTCCATTTTTAATGATAGCTTTGCTGGGTAGAGTAATCTTGGTGATAGGTCCTTGTTTCATCAGTTTGAATATTTCTTGCTAATCCTTTCTGCTCTTCAAAGATTTTGTTGAGAAATCAGCTAACAGTCTTATGGGATCTTGCTTTAGGTAACTTACTGTTTTTCTTTTGCTTGATCCTTTTAAGATTCTCTCTTTGTCTTTAATCTTTTGCATTTTAATTATGATGTGTCTTGGGGTATGCTGCTTTGAGTTCATCTTGTTTGGGACTTTCTCTGGTTCATGAACTTGTATGTCTATTTTCTTCATCAAGTTAGGGAAATTTTCTGTCATTATTTTTTCAAATAGATTTTCAGTTTCTTGCTCTCTCTTACATCCTTCCAGCACCCCATGATATAAATATTGGTATGCTTGAAGTTGTCCCAGGGGCTGTTTATACCACCTTCATTTTTCTGGATTATTTTTTATTTTTGCTGTTCTTATTGGGTATTTTTTAAATTCTTGTATTCTCAGCTTTATCTACTATACTGTTGGTTCCCTGTAAATTATCCTTCATTTCAGTTAGTGTATTCTTCATTTGTGACTGGTCCTTTTTATGCTGTTGAAGTTCTCACGAAGTTAACTGAGCATCCTTATAATGAGTGTTAGGAACTCTGCATTTCGTAGATTGCTTGTCTCCATTTTGTTTAGTTAAAGCAATCTGCAGATGGCTGCTACTACTTATTTTTCTTGAGTTTTATTCTTTCCTTTCATTTAGGCCATGTTTCTTTGTCTCCTCATTTTGGTAGCCCCCCCTCCCTTGTGTTTATTGATATATTAGGTTGAGTTGCCACATCTTCTGGGCCTAGTAGAATGGCCTTATGTAGTAGATGTTATGTATAGTTCACTGGAACAGCCTCCCCTATTACCCAATCTGGGTACTCCAGGTGCAATCCAACGCCCAAGGTGTGGGCTGTATACATCCTTTCTTGTAACTGAGCTTTGATTACTGTTAGCATATCAATGAGAGAGATAGGTAGATCAGCTGCAAGGACAAGCTGTTACTACCAACTCCTGTGGAAGATCAAATGTGCAGAGACCCACCCCACAAGGCAGTACTTACATCATCAGGGCTCAGGTGTCCATTGAGTGCCCCTTGAATGTGTCACTTCTGGAGGTGGTTGAGTGCTGATGCTTTGATGTGGTCTCAAGCTGTCTACTGTTTATGTTGTACCTGGGGCCTCCCCAGAAATGCAGGCCAAGGTAGCTCCCACCTGTGTTCTTCCCAAAGCCACCTGACATATGCTATAAAGCAATACACAGATGGCTGCTACTGGTGCTACTGTGCTGGGAGGTGCCCAGATGAGGCTAAGCTGCAAAGCCAGTGTTGGGCCTGGTGCCACTTATCAAGAGGTGTGTGGCACACTGAAGCCAGATGCTGGTTGATTAAATTTTTAAAAAAAATCTGTAGTGTGAGTTTCTGGAGACAGCTTGTGTTGGCCTAAAAGTTAGGTGAAACTGGGCCTCAGAGGATCACCAGGGCAAGGCAAACTGGGTGAGCCTAGTTGATTGAGTATCAGATATAACACCTGCCTGCCAGCTCTGTGAGAAAAGGGCTTTATAAAAGCAACAATTGTGTATTCCAACACTTCTGTCTTGGATAAAACTGCCTCTAAGCTCTGTCCTGATGCCAAACTATTCAGTCCCTCCCTTTTTACCTCTGAGGCCATCCAAGCTGCCACCCCAGCACTGGAGTTCAGAGGAAGTGAGCCAGAATAAATCCATGCACAGGCCCTTCATGAGGAACTGCCCTGGACTCAAGAAGTCCTCTGTGTCTCTCAGCCTCAAACTCTGCAGATTTTTATAGCCAGAAGTCATGGGGACTTTTCTTCTGGCACTGAAACTTTAAGCTTGGTGGGGCATGGTATGGTATTGGGCCCCTCATTCTTCAAGAAAGGCCTTCACAGGCAGGATATACTTCCTAATTTTTTATCTGCTACAGGTAGGCCTGAGATCTGCCCGTTCTGTGTCTCTGCCCATTCTATCAGTCTTAATGTGGCTTTCTATAATTCCCTAGTTGAAAAACTTCTATTCAGCCAGGTTTCATGTGGTTCGGGATGAATTATGTAACTGAATGCAGGTCCTGCTGCCTGCTGCACTATAATAGGTGCTGATGAGAAGGAAGGTGGTTTATCACATACCAGTAATCTGAGAAGATGGGGGACTCATCTCAAAGTCCATCTGAATATCTCAGTGCAGGCAGAGGTTTTTATAAGGAGAGTGATGGAAAGCAGAACAAAGAGATCAAAGAAAGGAGGTTGAAAATGTCTCTACATACAAACCAGCAGAGCCCATTCTGATAAGGACCTCAAACTCAGTCAGCTAATAGTCTGGGATATGTCATCCTGGTTAATCACCCTGATTTACATCTATTTACTTCATCCTGGTTTTATGGCTGAAGGTCACCAAATCTGGCAGTGCTGGCATGACTGAAGTTCAGAGTCTGTATTTTTGAAGTTAGTTCCTCAGATTCTTATATAAACATGCTGTTTATTTATAAGCCACATATTAGTCAGAGTCAGCACTTACAGGAACATTGTCAAAAGAATGGTGGGGTGGGTTACAATTCCCCACTGTTACTATTCTCACTGTTACAATGATCGTTCTGCAGTTTATTTGTAATTTTGATGTGGCTGGAAGGAGATGAATACCATGTCTATCTACACTGCCATTTTGACACAAGTCAGTTCATTATTTCAATAAACTTTCATTCAGCATCTTGTCCTCAAAAAGCTCCTAACTGATATCAAAAGAGAAAGGTAATTTTGTATGTACAATGTAATTGGGAAAAAAATGGAGAGGAATGCACAGGGTGACCCCAAGAAGGAAGACTCATTTGGTGTAACTCAGATTTAGGTTTTCCCACTTCTTTAGGTATTTATTTCCTTATGGAGGCTCCTGAGGCACATAAACTTGTGTTAAATAAATTTATATGCTTTTGCCTGCCAATTTATTCTCAGGCCCAGCCAACAACTTTAACACTATGGTGGAGGTTATAAATATGAGTCTTAGAGTCATGTTATCTCTGGATTCCATATTTAATATTTTTATAAACTTATGCAAGTTATCAGTGTTACCACCAGTTAATCAATGAAACATAATTAAAATGAACTATTATGAAATTTAAAAAGCATAATGAATATGTAGTTAACATAATGCAAAGTTCTATTCCATATTAAAATCTATGTGTGACTTTGAGTCTGGCTGCATGCAATTATAAAGGCTTTATCTGGCAAGCAGCATGGGAAAAAGTTACCCTCCTCATACCTGATACAGACACTGGCCTGAGTGTCCATGTTATTATGGATAAAATGAGACATTCACATGGACTACTAAACCCGGTGGAGGAAAAGGAACAATATGGCTTTTCTGTCAAGGGGAGCAAAATCCTTAGCCCTTGCCATGACCAGCCTTTATTGGGTTTCTCAGCACATTACATGATGGTCCTCATTTACTATGCATAGGTTCACCTTAGTAGTTACCTTTTACAGAAAACAAAGGAGCCAATGCTGCTAATCACATCACAGAAGAGGAATATTTGCAAATGAAAAGACAAAAGTGGTTGAACCAGTTGGTTACACTCATCCTTGGAAGGTTTAGCATGGATTTTAGGAAGTTACTTTGCAGTAAATGTCCTCAATTCAGGGTGAGGGAGTTTTTTAGCAAGAGCAAGACTCAAATTGGCCTAGGCACATTGCAGGACTGATTCCCCATGGAGTATCCATGGGTGTGGGTCCTGTGCATCTCAGAGCAGGAGCTGGGCCCATGCCATGCAGAACGGTCTCCTATAATACCAGACTTGGTTCACAATTACTGTATTACAATCTCTAAGAGGAAATGCGGTTCAAGATTCAAACCCCCAGAGTCTGTCCTGCTCTTTTACATATTTGCATGCCCTGTGCCTCTTTCCTAGGTCTCTTTATTTGAGGACATTGATGTAGGTCCTCTTTAGGTGCCTCTGCAAAAGCCTTCTTATATGGGGAGAAGGGGAAAACCTTGAGGATATTATTCCCTTTTCCACTCTGCATACTTAGTTCTGATGCTGCTTCTAACCTCAGAATCTGTAATAACTTCTGGAGCCTTTTGTTCCAGCCTATTTCAACAGTGAAGTAATATCCAGGTCTGTGCTGATCACTTGACCCTCCACCTATGGTCCATTTCACAGGAAAATAAAAAACAGAGGGAGTCACTATTTGCTCTGGTTTTAGCCTTTGGCTTAGACCATCAGATTAAATGACTAAAGGCTTAACTCATATTTGGCTTTTTGCCCAATAGGCTGCTAAGATACTTGATAGCTCAGTGCTTGTATGGGCACTCTCTCTCTCTCTCTCTCTCTCTCTCCTCTCCTCTCTCTCTCTGGCATCTCTCCCCTCTAAGCTAGGCTCCTGGGATGTAGTAAATATTCCCCCATGATTAAACATAAACCCAAAATAAATATAGAGGATGAACCCACATGAATAAATTAGAGATATAAAAAATACACAGGTAAGAATCGCAAGTATCTATTACCTGGCTATTATCTTGCCTGTGGAAATATGTTGAAAACAAATTGCCTGCCTCAGAGTAAGAAACTCAATAGGAGAGTGAGAAAAAAAAAAGAAAATGAATTTGAAATCCCTTCCTTGAGGTCGTACATTTCTGCTTAGTTATTGTTAAAGCCCTTTGTAATCTTTATTGTAAACTTTCTATTTGCAATGATCTAATTGGCAATCTCATATTTAATCAAAAGTCAGTGTATATTCTCTTAAATCAATGAGTAATGCTAAAGTAGGTATTGGATATTACATTATTATTTGAATTCAGGTACCTCACAGGTTAATTAGAATTTTGTACATTTTTCCAGGGACCACACACTTCTATCCTGAATTAGATATCTATATTAAAATGTTTTATTTTTTATCCAAGTAATATTTCTCCCATAAAAGTTATTCAGAATACTGCTGCATCATTTAAGTATACAAATACAAAAAAAATAACAGGAAAAGTATATGTGTTTGTGAATATATAATACATATTGCATATAAATGGAGACATACATGTTTATGCATACAAGTATGTATGTAATAAATATGTGGTACATGAATTTGAGTGTGTGTGTGTAAAGTAACCCACACTCATATACATACTTATGGTATTTTTATAGTAAGACATATTTTGGTACTATGAAATAGTTCAAATTTTAAAAACATATCTTTTTGGGGTTGTATGTTTAACAACTTGTTTCTTCCATATGGATGCCATAACCAAACTGCATCATGATTTGCAGGAAACAAATGTAATTAAATTACACAGACCATGTTGAACAGGCAATGGAGTTAAGAAGTGCAAGTTAAAGTTTAGAACAGAAAGCTGTTCTTAAAGTGTTTCAAGTCAAACCTTTAGGGAAACAAAAAACAATCAGAGAGAAGCCAAGTTTTTTGTCACATTAGAAATGTAAACAAATATACATATGTAGAATACATAGAAAGAGATAGTAAAGGTGCATACCTTCTTATTTAACTAGTGAATACTAAACACTATTCATATACTATGAATATAAGACTGTTTATCTTAAATGCTATATACATTGCTGTATCATCAAATCTTCTTACTATATAATATATTCAGTTAGAATTCCCAAGCTGCCATTTGTACCTACCTTTACCATAAGAAACATGTTCAGTTATATATATCAACTAACAAAAGTGACCTACTACCTGGAACTCAGTAAAGCTGGTTTCTTATAGGCACAGGCACCTGCAATCACAGCTTGCATGCTGAGAAAAAATGACATGAAAATTTTTAAGTTATGCTGTATCCAAATAAATATGATTTATAATATTTTACATAATTACCTAAACTAGTATCATAGGCAGAAAAAAAGTACCTCTCAATTCAAGCAGAGTAATCAACTTGAAAAGAAAAACTAAATAGTGAATCCAATATTGACATGTTCAAGTACTAAGAATAAGCCTCGACAATCAGCAAAAATTTAATAAAGTTAGCATTTTCTTTCATTATAGCATCTATTGATATTTAAATGACCCCAATAAAACTTAAAAGCATGACATAATGCTGTTTTACACAAAACTGGTACAGATTTATATTCAAAAATAGACCTAATAGTTCTTGGTACCTTCAAGGAAGAATAAAGTCTGAATGAGAGGAGGTGCCCCTTTTATGGCAATAAATTGACAATGTCTTAAGGCACAAGCATAGAAAAGAATTACAACTGTTTATAAATTTGTTCTCTAGGGCAGCTTATGTCATGAGACTAGAGCTATTCATTTTTTTAAAGGGACTTCTAAAGATCACAAAGTATTGTGTCCATTAAAATGATTCTAAACACTATAGTACAGAAAAGAGAGTTATGCTAAGTAAAATAACAAGGAAATGAAAGACAAATACCATATGATCTCACCTGTAAGTGGAACCTAATCAACAAAACAAACAAGCAAGCAAAAAAGAACCAGAGACAAGGAAATAAAGAACAAACTGACAGTGACCAAAGGGGGAGGGGAGAGGATAATAGGGAAAGAAGGGGAAGGGTCAAGTCAAAGAACATGTATAAAAGACCCATGGACAACACCAAAAGGGAGAGGATTGAATGTGGGAGATGGAGGGTGAGTAGGGTGGGGTAGAGTAATGGGATAAAAATAGGAACAACTGCAACTGAACAACAATAAAAAATAAAACAAAAGGCAGTTTCAGTGTATATATATATATATATGTATATATATACATATACATATGTATATATATATACACACACACACACACATATATATATATATATATATATATATATATATATATATAACAAATTGGTATTGTATGCAGACTAAGCAGAGATTGAATAAACTTTAAAAATTATACATTTTCTTGTAATGTAAAAGTAATAAGGATAACTTCTCCAAATATCTCAAGGCACACACACATACCTATACACACAAAATTACTAAAAAGCATTAAATAAATATAATATCCAATAAGATGTATTATCTATACATATATTTTCTTTTTTCTCTTCTCAATGTATTTTATTGATGTTGCTATTACAATTGCCCCTTTCCCCCTTTATTCCCCTCCATCCTTCAAGACCCCTCCCACCAGCATTCAACCCACCTCTTAGTTCTTGTCCGTGGGTCCTATATATAAGTTCTTTGGCTTCTCCATTTCCCATACTACTCTTAACCCCTCCCTGTCTATTTTGTGCCTACCATTTATGTTTCCTATTTCCTCAACCTTTTCCCCTATTCTCTCCCCTTCATCTCTATGCTAATAACCCTCCATGTGATCTCCATTTCTGTCATTCTGTTCCTGTTTTAGTTATTTAGTTTATTTTTGTTTTTTTATATTCAGTTGTTGATAGTTGTGAATTTTTTGTCATTTTACTATTCATATTTTTGATCTTCTTTTTCTTAGATAAGTCCCTTTAACATTTCATATAATAAGGGTTTTGTGATGATGAACTCCTTTCACTTGACAAAATCTGGAAAGTACTTTATCTGCCCTTCCATTCTGAATGATAGCTTTGCTGGATAGAGTAATCTTGGATTTAGGTCCTCATGTTTCATAACTTTGAATACTTCTTTCCAGCTCCTGCTTGCCTGCAAGCTTTCTTTGAGAAATCAGCTATTAGTCCTCAGGGGAAACTGCTATATAGGTGAGTGTCTCCTTTTCTCATGCTGCTTTTTAAGATTCTCTCCTTATCTTTTGTCTTGAGTAATGTACTTATGATGTGCCTTGGTGTGTGATTCCTTGAGTCCAACTTCTTTGGGTCTCTCTGAGCTTCCTGGACTTCCTGGAAGTCTATTTCCTTTGCAAGATTGAGGAAGTTCTCCTTCATTATGTTTTCAAATAAGTTTTCAATTTCTAGCTCTTCCTCTTCTCCTTCTGGCACCCCTATGATTCAGATGTTGGAATGTTTAAAGCTGTCCCAGAGGTTCCTAAGCCTCTCCTCATTTTTTTGAATTCTTATTTTTTCATTATGTTCTGATTGAATGTTTAGGTCTTCCTTCTGATCCAAACCATTGATATGAGTTCTGGTTTCCTTCCTGTCACTGTTGGTTTCCTGTGCATTGTTCCTTTATTTCACTTTTCACAGCCTTTACTTTTTCCTCTATTTTATGACCATACTCAACCAATTCTGTGAGCATCTTGATGACCTGTGTTTTGAACTGTGCATCTGATAGATTGGTTATCTTTTCATCTATTAGTTGTATTTTTTTTTCTGGAGCTTTGATCTGTTCTTTCATTTGGACCATATTTTTTAGTCTCAGTGGGACTGTCATATAGTAAGGGGTGGAGCCTTAGATATTTGCCAGGGTGTTGTGACCCACATTGCTGCAATGTGGCACTGTAGGTAGGAGAGGGGTACTAGAGGGACCATGCAGTTTGCTCAGTTCTTGGCAGGCTTTCAGTTACTTCCTCCACTACCCACAAGCAAATGGAGCCTTTCTGGTGCTGATTTCCTGGTGGGTGGTTTTATGTATGCTCTAGGACCCTCTGGGTCTCCCCAGTGAACTTCCCTGTGAGACTGAGAATTTTTCCCACTGCACAATACCCATGGGTTTTTTTCAGTCAGAGGTTTTGAGGCTTTATTTCTCCAAGGTGGAACTCTGGGTTGCTTGGTCTGTCTTGCTCCCTAGTTGTTCCTCCTGGTTTATTTACATGCAAATGTTTATCTGCACCTACTCCACCAGCTACTGTCTCACCTCACATTGCCTTGCTGACAGTCCTCTCTGCCCTGGCTGCCCATCTCCACCCCTCCTAACTGTCTGGATGAATATTTCTTTTTTAAACTCTTTGGTTGTTAAACGTCCATATAGTTTGATTTCCTGGCAGTTCTGGTTGTTTTTTGTTTTTAAATTTGCTGTTGTCCTTCTTTTGGTTGTGTAAGGAAGCACAGTGGATCTACCTATGCCTTCATCTTGCTGGAAGTTACTGTATTTTATATGTGTATAAAATAGTTCAATTATTTAGCAAAAACTTCATTTTCCTTTCAATGATATAAAGTAACATAACATTTTTACTTATTTCTGATGTTATATTAACTTTCATACCTTAAAAACAAAAATCTGAGAAATAAGAAACTAAAGTGTAATTTATGGCCAGACAACCAATTAATAAAAGCTTACTGCATGTCTTTTATTTAATTAAAAAAGTCTGTACTAGAACAGTAAGATACAACAAATTAAAGTCTTCATTATTCTCTGAAATTTTCAAATAACTTATAAATATAAACATTATATAATCATGTGTTAATATATAGAACAAAAAATGGGAATAAAAAGAAATTACTTTGTATTCAATAGTCAAAGCAGTACCAACACAACAGGTCCTAAATTAAAAATGCTGTTGAATACAAGAATAGAAACATATAAGAGAAGAAAGTTGAAAGAGGAGGAAGGTAGGAAAAAAAGAGGGTGAAGAATGTAAACTATTTAGCTGTATTTTAAAGGATGAGTCAGTTCGAAATATAAATAAAATTATAAACATGTTATTTTGGAATATTAATCTAAACATTCAAGGAAATAGCAATCAGTAACAGTACAATTCTGATATATAAATGGGAATCCAAAAATATGGAATTATGCTCTGGAGCATGGGCCTTTATAGGTAAGGTTTCTCCCACTAGGTGAGGTTCTAGGAATCCACCTGTATCAGTGTACAGCTGGTATTCTTGTGAGAGGCTGTGCTCAGCTTCATGAATTTTGAATACAATTGCCATGAATTTGACCATTTAATGATGGGCAATTTATGAGATCACCTGGCCCACACTGCACTGAGTGTCCAGCAGTTTTTGATGAAAAACAACATGACCCCTTTGCCCCACAATCCCTATTCACTCAATATTGCAATAAGAACTTATTTGTTCCCTTGGATGAAAAAATTCTGTAAAGGAAAACATTTTGCCAGTCTGGAAAAGGTGAAACAAAAAACAGCAGAAGCACTAAAAGGTATCAAAATCAGTGAGTTCAAAAACTGTTTTGAGTGGTGGAAAAAAGTCTTGATAGGTGTATTGCATCAAATAGAGAGTACTTTGAAGGTGACTGAAAGTTTGCATATGTAAGAAAAAATACACAATTTTCTATAAGTAAATTTTGTTTTTGGGGGATATACTCCTCATATGTGAAGTTCAATTTTCTGAAGTCCTGGGTGAAGAATAGTAAAAATCAAAGTTGAACATATAAAACTTTCCAGAATTATATTAATAATAAGATTTTTATAACAACAGAAAGTCTAGAAGATCAAAATTGGCTATCATTTGGAGGTAACATAATTTTATGAGAGGAATATTAAATATATACTACCTAATGATAATCCTGTTTTAATATGAAATTTATTTCTTTGCAGCTTATCATGGTATTCATAGCCATAAGTGAAAATAATGCAGTACTGTATAATGGGAAAAAAGTTGAACTGAGTTCAGAAAAGTTGGCTATGCTTCTCCCTTGGTTCTCATTTAATAACTCTTTCCATTAAATACCTACTACTCAAAAGTTGTTTACCTTAGTTAACACCTCTGTGTTTCAGAGCCTCCATCTGCAAAATATAATTTATAACATTACATATTTTCTAAGGTTGTTTTGTGAATTAAATTTGACAATTAATATAAAGCATTTGGAATTAAGAACATGACATCTACCTGGCACATAGAAAGAACTTAAATATTAAGCTAAAATTATTGTTACTCCCATGAAATCCACCACCACCTTTCCTTCACTTTGAATAGATTTGAAACATTAAACATTTACCTACCTTTCTCTGAGGTAGTCCTTCCCCACATTCTTATGTATAACACTCAAAATAAATAATAAATAAACTTGCACTTGTTAACAAACTTGTGGGGAAATCAATACCTGTGAAAATTAGTGTAAATTTTAGGGGAAAATTCATCAGAGCATGGATTACATGACCACAGAGAGTTCATATATTTTGACCTGGTATTACCCACATCAAAATTCTAATAAAAATGTGTGGGAGTTATATGCATTATAACATACAAATATTACTTATTATGCAGTACTATTGGATGAATGGAAATGTATGTAGAAGAATGGTTAATTAAATTGTAAGTGTGGTATATTTTCCTAGTGAAAAATTATATGTTTATTATCAATGATTAGAAAAATTATCAAACACTACTGAAAAAATGAACATAATATATTAAGTGAAACAAGCATTATAATAGAATGTTAATGTACATTATTGTAACTGTGCAGACTGGGATTAGGCTGCATGTTGCTGTTATATATGACTCAATGATTTCTGTTAAAGGAAACAGGTTTTCTTTTTTTTTTCCTTGGAACAGGTTTTTATTAACAGTGGTCCAGTCTGGGGTGCACTGAGAGCACTCCTGCTCAGAGGTTCCAGGAGTCTCAGAACTTCCCTCACTTCCCAAAAGGCTACAAGACAAACCATGTCCAAAGGTTCCTCATGCCCTTGTCTGTTCATCAGCCAGTTTCACAAACAGATCTTCATCCTCTCTGAATGTGCCCTTGTGGGTTTCGGAGTCACCATCCTCTAGCAGCAGCTCTCCCTCCCTTCAGGATCTGGTGCAGTGCTCTGAGCCTCCATGTGGCAGTCCAGGACCCATGTGCCATGCTGTACTCATTCACAGTATCCCAGAGGCTAGAGGCCAGGGCAGCACACACCCCAATGTAGGTCTCTGCCCCCAGGGGTGTGGTCTTATTCACATAGGCTCTAAGGCCCTAGTGGACCTGGCATCTTCCTGGTCCCACAAGCACTTCTGTCCATGCAGGGAGCAGGGTCAGAGGCCCAGAACAACCAAATGCCAAAAACCCAGAGACAGAGCTTTCATCAAGCTCCAAAGCAAGAAAGTCCCAAATCCCTGAAACAAAACAGTGACTTCATGCAAGTCCTGAGCCAAGAGAGGAAGCCTTTCTGCTTCTTTTTGTAAAAAGGTCCTTCTGATATCCCACATGCTCTGGGAGCCAGTGTGAGTTATCCAGCTTTTCCTGTGATGCATCATTGTCTGCCATTTTTGTCAGCTCCCCAGTGTCTTTGACCCTCTTTCAGCTGCCATTTTTAGTCAGGGCAAAAGCTTCCCAGCATATCTGTATCTGTTCATCTAGGGTGAAGCATCCCGCCCCTGCAGTTCAAGCAGGTGCTGTATGAGCTTCCCCCACCAGTTAAATCATGAGTGGCTCTACAGCTTTAACACCACACACTCACATAGCCACATTGTCTTTGTTTACAGTTTGCCCCAGGCAGCAGCCTCCTTGGCAGCCCCTCCCTTCAGGAAGGCACAGGATATGTTAATCTGACTGTGTTGCGCAATGTGCCTTAAACACTGCAGCTTTTGCTTCCTTGCTCCTCTCTGCCTAGTAGAAGGTGTGTTTATTTTCAATCTTCTGCCTTGGAACCCTACCTGCCCCCCAGCTTTTTTGCCTGGAGGGACTCCCCTGCACCTGGGGTCTCTCCTGTTTTCCAGGAACCTCTGGTCCAAGCTACCTCATTATATTATGTTCATAATTTTGCAAAAATGTATATGTACAATAAAAATACTGAAATGGAAGGCATACAAAATATAGCTTTGTTAGCCTAGTATAACTAATGATTTTTATTTCTAAGTTCTATAATATCTGAATATTTTTAAATAAAAAATATAATACCGTTTTCCCTTGGTTGTTTGAAAATATAATAATAATTCCACATCACTCTAAAAGATAAATAATATTAAGGCCCTTATTATGTCAGTCAAGGTAGATCACCAGTTTGTCACAATCTACTTACTAAATTCATATTGTATCATTCTAGTTCAAGTGTATGATTTTTCACTGTTTCCCTAAATGTCATGCATAGTTAGTTTTTTTGAAGGCAGTGAGTTATAGATTAACATAATTATGAAAATAATATGAATTACAATGGGATTCCAAACATGACATTATTTAATATCTCTGGTTCATTTCTCTTGGATATAAAATGAGGATGAAAGATGATAAAAGCATCTACAACATAGGATTAAAAGTTAGTGTTGAGTTATTATAAACAAAGCACTCAGAACTATAACTGGAACTTAATCAGCACCATATGTGTTAGGTTTCATCAAAAACAACAGCTAACTTCATCAAGAACTTTATTGAAAGCTTTCCATTGTTTCATTTTGCATTGTTTTTTAAGCAGTTCCATGTAATTTTTCTTTAACTCTCTCAAGAATTTTATGATGAAATGTTATTACTATACTAATTTACAGGTAAGGAAATCAATACCCAAGCAAGATGATTAACTTATGTGTGGTAAAAGCTAAAGAATATACAAACGAAGTGATTTTTATTTAACACTAGACATACTTTGTCTTTATTTTTTCTGTTATTATGGAAAAAAGGAAAAGCATAGCTAAATTTATTTTTTCAATTTTTTCCATTATATCCTACTGTATTACTTAGCAATCCTGGACACAAATGTTACTATAATATATTTGGAAATGTTATTAATAATAAACAAATTTGTAATTTTTGATATTTATTACATTATTCTCTAATAAAAGTATGGTTAATTGCTGTTTTAGATTTTTTTTTGATTAGTGGAAGCTTTAAATATCCTGGGTAATGCAGAGTTTCTTTTCTCCAAAATGATAAATTATTTCTCCACATATGGATAAGAAGTAGTATGGCAAATTGTTATCTTAACAATTTTGAATGCAAAGTCTAGTGGTATTAAATGCATTCATATTATTATGCAACCATCACCACCATCTATCTCCAGCACTCTTTTTGTCCCGCTAAACAAACTCTATACCCATCAAACAATAACTTCTTATTACCCCCTCCCTTCAAATCAGACACTGCCCTTCTACTTGCAGTCTATATGAATCTGATTACTCTAGTTGTTTATATAAGCAAAACCATACAGTATTTGTCTTTATGTGACTGGTTTACTTCACTTAATATAATGTCTCATGTTTCATCTATGTTGTAGCATGTGTCATAATTTCCTTTTTTAAAGGCTAAATAATATCCTATTGTATGTATATACCAGATTTCATTCATCTAGTCATACACCGATGGACGCAGGCGCTTCTACCTTTGGTATTGGAAATATGTTGCTATAAACATGGATATGTATATATATATAAAACATAATAGATATAGTTTATATACAATATATAATTATAATATAATTAGATATATTATTTATGTGTTGTATATTATATATATTATATAAGCTGTAATTTATATACACATATAAATGTATGTATGCATGCATGTAATATACATATACATGTATATGTATATATACATATTTCACATATTACATATTTCATATGTATTCATATTTCATATTTCATATTACATATTAAATATTACATATTTCACATATGTAAAATATATGAACTGGAGACCCTGACTTTAATTATCTTGGGTATGCATACAAAAGTAAAATTGCTGAATCATATGGTAATTTAACTTTTAATTTACTGATGAAACATCATACTATTTTCCACAGTGGCTGCACCATTTTACATTTCCACTAACAGTGCACAAGTGTTCTAATTTCTCCATGTCCTTGCTTTATTCATAACTAAACATTTTTTCTATTATTTTATAGTAAGTGTGAGCTTTCTTATTGTGATTTTCATTTGCCTTTTTAATGATTGAGCATCTTTTTATGTATCATTATAATATCATTTTTATGTCTCCCTTGGAGTAATGTATATTCAAGTACTTTCCTCATTTCTGAATTGGTTTGTTTATTTTTTCATTGTTGGATGTTAAGCATTCTGTATATATGCTTGATATTTATCTGAATGTATACTTGTTTTACATATACCAGATATGTATCCTTTATCAGATATATTATTTACAAATATTTTCTCCATTCTGTAGGCTGTCTTTGGGTTCACAAAAGTTTTTAACTTTCATGACATGTATTGTTTCTTATTTTCTTTTTGTTGTCAGTGTCTTTTGTATCATTTCCAATATATTTTAAAATATATTTTATTTCTGTCTTTAGATTTAAAGTGATTCTTTTTGGCAGTTTATAGTTAGATTGTGTTTTTTTTAATTGCATTTAATTATATTTCGATCCACAAAACATTAACTTACAAATATTTGTTTTCTCAGTTTTATTGAGGCATAGTTAATAATCACAATTGGATGTAAGATTTAAAATTCAATGATTTGGTATATGTATACATTGTGACACATTCACCACAATAAAGCTACTTAATGTATTCATGACCCTCATATACTTACCATTTTCTTTTTGTGTGTGTGATAAGAACACTGAAGATGTATGCTTTTTACAAATTTTAACATACAGTACTGTATTGATAAATACAGTCACATTATTCTATATGGGATCTTGAGAACTTACTGATCTTGATAACAAACTGTGTTCCTTGACCAACATCTCCCTACTTCTCCTCCCCCAGCTCCCTGGTAGCCACCACTGTACTCTCTTTTTCTGAACTGGACTATTTTAGATTCTGTATATAATTGAGATTATGCAATATTTTGTCATTCAGCATCTGCCTTACTTCACTTAGTAAAATCTACTCCAGGTTCTGTTAGTGGGAATGTAAACTGGTACAATTTTTACAAAAAACAATATGGAGGCTGATCATAAAATTAAAAATAGAACTACCTTATGACATGGCAATTCCCACTTCTGAGTATATAGTCAGAGGAAATGAAATCAATATTTTGAAGAGATTCTATACTCCTGTGTTTGTTTCACTATTATGCACAATAGTGTGTGTGTATATGTATATATATACATATGAATATGTGTATTTATATTGTGCATATATATGCATATATATAATAGGATATTATTCATTATTTAAAAAGAACACAGTCCTATCATTGGTGACACTGGATGAACATGTAATAGATTATGCTAAGTGAACACCAGTTCTTTATTACTTTACTGAACATTTGCTGTCTATAAATGTAACCATGGTTAGAATTTCAGGTATAATGTTTTATTTTGGGCTCAGATAGTATTTTCATAAACTACAATTTATTTCTTCAATATCTTGAGCATTCAAGAAAGACCCTATGTTGAATCAGCATTATGGCTTGACTACAAATTTTCAGCCATCTCCTTCACTACTGAAATTTTCTAAATTAATAACTCCACTAGGAGAAACATTTACAAAAGTTCTTGATCTAAAAGTGCATATCACTGTTTTATAAATTCAAAAAGAGATATTCTCAACAAAGATATCCACCTAGCTAAGGCCCCATCATTAGGAGTTACCAGAGCCAAGATCACTGATTTAGCTAACAAAAAATGCTAATAAACTGATGAGTAAAAGAAAAATGTTATTTTTTCCAACTATTGATATAACATTTCAAAGACCCAGTGAAGTTTTCTGCCTGACCAGCCTGCTTTATTCCTGATGATCAGATACACAAAAAGCCAAATCCTCATGACTTAATTTGATGAGGATAGAATTTGAAAAAACTATATATATATATATATATATATATATATATATATATATCTCAGTAGTAATGCAATTCAAAGATAAAATGTCAGATTCTGAAAGTCTAAGGTACATGTCTCTGCTGTAGAATTATACTTGGCAGGCAAACCAGATGATAGCATCAATCTGGCAAGCCATTCTTTCCTCTATACAGAGCTTAGATGTATAAAACCGTTCTAATTTAACATTTCTGCATAGACTCTGCCCTTGAACATTACATTACATTCAAATTTTATTTTCACTGTTCTTGATTTAGTTGACAGATTTGTGTTCTTAAAGGACAATCCTTAATACTACACTTCATACTCAGAGAAAATGTACTTAAATTCTTCAACCACTTGAGTATTTTTAATTCTGATGTGATATGTTGATTTGTGTCATTTAACCTGTCTGTGCTTTTATAATATATTTCTAAAACAGTCTGCACATTGGGATGCTGTCATAAGTTACACATGTCATTTCTTTCACTCACACAAAGAGACAGCAGCAGTACTGATCATCACACAGTTTAAATAAGTGTTTGATATGTAACCCTTTCCTTTTTTGATGATACATATGTGAGTCCTATAAAGGTGGGATAGGAAATGAAATTGCTCAACTTATGGAAGGATAATCACTGAAATACAGGGGGAGTCCATTGGAAGATCACAGTGACACCCACATCCTGACTGCTAAGGGTACTTCAAGCTTAATATCACTGCTCTGTACAATAGAAGAGAATATATTATTCAGATCACTCAGTCTAATATGATACATCAAATTGAACACTTTCAATGTCAGACTTATTTACACTAGCAAGACATCTTAATGTAGGGGATTACTAGTGTTTGAAGCCATGAAAATTGGTTCCCATTTTAAACCATGTAGCTTATCCCAGCCATTACAAGTCTCCTTATCAAGTTGGTTTTATTTACGCAGTTTAACATTAATAAACTTATTAAGCTAAAGGCATATTTGAGGTTGATGCTGGCTCAGAAGTCAGCTCAGTATTACATGTTCATATCTACTTTGAGTATTTGCTTTAAATGTATCAGAAAAGAAAAAGCTACAAAATCTATGGATAATCATATCCTATTGATAAATTATAGATAATGTTCAGCCATTAATATCTAACTCATTAAAAGAGAGAGATGGAAGCAAGAAACCTAGTTAGGTAACTGGCTAATAGAATAATAGAATAATAAGTATATGATAGATGATAAAAAGATATGTAATACATAGATGGTACCTAGAGATAGATGATAGATAGATAGATAGATAGATAGATGCTACATACAAATATTCATAGCCCCCAAGATTTGTTTCCTATATCTTACTAGTTAGTATAACTTTATGACCCTATGTTAGGTAGTATTTTACACTAATACTTTATCCTTGAAATAATTTAGACATATAATGTGTACTAACTTTGAAAATTGGTTGTTGTCAAAATTTTTGATTGACAGTTGTGACTCTATGAACTGGCTAGCAATTAGGATTCTTACAGAAGGAGTATAGCTGCTAAAATAATGAAAGAAAGAAGAAAGAAAGAAAGAAAGAAAGAAAGAAAGAAAGAAAGAAAGAAAGAAAGAAAGAAATTATGAATATGTAAGTAGCACGTGATTTTACTGAATATAAATTTTAGAGTTAATCATGATTACTAAATTAGGAAAATGTTTATTCTCTTATAGCATTTTCTAAGTCATTAATTCATTTCTTTATGTGATTCTTCATTGTATTTCATAATGGGTTCCTGAGGGTTTGTTTTACAGGTACCTTTGTTCAGAGTGCTGTGCTTGTTTTAATGGAGTTTAAAAACTTAAGTTAAAAGGTGAAAGGATTAGCCAAAGAATATGTATGCCTAACCAATAGACACAGACAACAGGGTGGTGATGGCCAGAGGGAAGTTGGGGAGCTGGGTGGAAGTGGGCAAAGGGGTAGAAATGAAGAGATCTATAATAGTGTCAACAATAAAAATAAAGTTAAATGTTTAAATAAATAAATATAATTGGGGAATGAATCATGGGGAATTCTTGCCTAAATGTTCACATAATTCAACTCATTATGTATAGTTTGAACATACAAGAACTTGAAAATTATTCTAGAACTAGAAAGTACTACCACCAGAATATTATGAGTTGTTTCCTTTGTGCTAAACCTCCAGAAATGTGTTTGATCATCCACAAATCGTGAGAACAAACACTATAATTTTTTATCTTTCATTACTTCCCAGAAAACTTAAATACATTTTGCTTTATTTCTCTCATATCAACCTTATGAACAAGATACCATTATGTTCACTTTAAACATGAGGGAACTGAAACTAAAATCAACTTTCTTAAAATCACAATTTTTAGTAAAGAAGACCAAGAATCAAACCCTGACTCTAATTCAAAAGACTATATTCTCATTCTGCTTTCCATTTCTTTAGTCTGAAAACAAATTACGCATTTTAAAATATTGGAAATGTCAACTACAAAACAAAGTCCTTATAATATTCAACTATACATATTTGTTTTGCTGCCACATAGTGTATACTTGGTCTATACATGCCAACTCCTTGCTCCTTACATATAGTATGTCAGTTCTGTCTCCCACACACACCCCTGGGACTGGTTGTCTCCAATTGTCAGCAAAGTTTGGTTAGAAGGCCATATAATATATTCATTACAAACCTATTTTTTAGAGTCACATAAGAGTACACAGGCAGTTCTCAAATGGGGCAATTGTATGCCCCAGAGGACTTTAGATAATGTCTTAAGACATTTTTGGTTGATACAGCTTGGGGTTGAGCATGTAGGGTTATTACTCCGCTCTGCTGAATAGAGGTCAGGGATGCAGCTAAACATCCTACAATTCTCATGACAGACTCCCCGCATCAAGAAATTACCAGGTCTCACAAATGAATAGAGCCAAGTTTGAGAAACCTTGGTAGATTCCAATATTGTGTCTGCCTTTTCCAAGCTAGGTCATTAGCCTCTTTCAAACCTTCTTTGAGCCTTGTTTTTATAATCTTTTAAAAAATTAATGTTAAAGAGAGAAAGGAAGGGAGAGAAATAAAGAGAGAGAGAAAGAAATATCAATCTGTTGGTCCACTTATTTATGCACTCTTTAGTTGATTCTTGCATGTGCCCTGAACAGGAATAGAACTTACGAACTTGGCATATTGGGATGATGTTCTAACCAACTGACCTACCCCTTCCATGATCATAAAGGAGATGGGAAGAATGATGAGCTAATGAGTTCTACACACTTAATACAATGTCAGTAACAATGTTTTAGGTAAATAAATCATTGCTATTAACATGAGCCACTAATCTCGAACACAGCTTATATATGGCCTTTATTCAAAGCATTGTAATATCTCAATACAATAGGAGGTAAATATAATATTTTTGAAACCAGTTTTCAAATAATTGTAGCTATAATTTCCTCATTTTATAAGTAAAAATTGGTTAAAGAATGCTTTTATTTGTTTTTAAAAATTACTCTTTTAATTTTTTAAAATATTCTGAAAATAAATTTTAAATATGTAGAAACTCTATTTGATGATCTGGCCTAGTAATGCATTTATCATGTTTATATTACAATGTTTTATCCATCAATATACACAAGCCATATATTGCATTTCTCTATTCAACTTTTCATGTGAACTCTCTATCCTATTAATTAATATAAAAATAAATTTAATATGATGTCTAAAACTGCATGTGATCCCTACTTCATTCCTGGGAGATACAAAAGTATGCATTTAATGGGGAAATAAGTTAAAACCTTAAGTTGAAAATACCTGTTGTTTATAGGGGTTTGTATGTTTGCATACAAATGTACATGTGCAAAATATGTTTATGTTTGCACATTTATATGTATATAGGTTTAAAAATAAGTAAATAAGGACAAAACAAAAATAAATCAGCAAATATATTATTTTTGTTTAAGCTTTTAAATATATTATGTCTGATGTTTTAACTCTACATATACAATAGACTTTGAATTTTTCTTTTTTCCTTTTTCCTGCTTTTATATCAATTCCATATATGTGTATTGATTATCTTAAAAATAGGTTAGATCTCTGATGTCACAATGGCATAGAATGTAGCAATGCTTAGAGTCCTTGCTCTCAAACCAGGTACAATCTACTAAGTACATATGAGGCCAATTCAGCATATAAACTGATAAATAACCATGGTGAAATGTGATACATGGCATACAAATTCTACCAAAGTTCAAAGAAGTAATTGATTTTACATGTAAGGATAGGGAAATTTTTTTCTAGACAGCTTTAAATTTGAGGAGGGAAACCTAGAAGCATTAGTTAGTTCAATCTTAGTAAAGTTCAATCTTAGATTTTCTTTAAAAAGAAAAGCATTAGTTAGTTCAATCTTAGATTTTCTTTAAAAAATCTGATCATATTGTTTTCTAAAATATAAATCTTATTTCCTCAGAAACCTCTTTTGGATTGTTAAAAAATAAACCTGCATGTTATCAATAAGGTAGATGCCATTTAAAAAGTAAGTGAATTTGTCAAACATTTAGATTTTCCTAATATTAAAAAAGAATGCAAACCTCACAAACATCCCTAGAACAAAAATTCAAGACTACTGAAAGTAGCCTTGCAAATTACTAGTCAATAATTGAAATTGGTGGGGGGCAAAAAAGAATAATGTTGAACCTGTGTACTCAGGCAGTTAAGAATGCAGTAAGAGGGAAGTACTATCTGAGAAAGCATTTTATAGCAGTGACTAGCTTCAGAAACTCAGTAGAGGTGAGAGCCTTAAGGTCATTGCCAGGTTTCTAAGACAGTCTGAACAGGTTGATTAGACCCTTACTGTTACAGCAGTTTTTTCTTACCACATATTTTTCCTAGTTTATAGTAGGTCCTGGCTCTTAAAGGTTCTAAACTGTACTTTTGCCTTGGCATCACTTTCCCATGAAATCATCTAATTTAAATTCCTCTCAGGGTATTCTGACAAGGCTAGGGTCTATTATGAAGATATAAAGTAGAAATATTTGTTATGTGACTTGTTCTCTTTTTCCTGTTAAACCTGTCCTAATGGGCTAACTGAAAATAGTGCCTACACAAGCATTCCCCTGGCACAATTGCACCTTTTCTTCCTTCAAACTGAGTATTTCTCTTGTAAGCTTCATGCATTTCTTTGTCTGGGTTCTTTTTTTCATTTTCCTGTAATTTCCTTATTTTTATGGTATTTATGTCTGCCCCTTCTCTTTCCATATATTTGGTATGTCTACTTTGTTTTGCCTGTCATATCTTTTGTTTCTTCCACTTAAAAAAATAACCTATCCTTTACCTCTATTTAACTCAAGCCTTTATTTATTCTTTCTTCTCTTTCCCTTTTCTAGTCTACTTTTGTATTTTTCTATTGTACTCCCCTTCTCTGCTGTTGCCTCTTTGCCCTCTTTTTTCATTCTGTAATATACTTTTACCTCCCCAACTTTCCTTTTTAAAAATATCTTCTAAAGTCCATCTTTGATACTTTTATTACTTATTTATCTTTGTTCTTAAGTTGCTTTACCCACACTGTACTTAATTCTTATTTAGCCTTGTCTATTACCCACTGCTATCAATAAGAAAACAGAAAATGTCCTATAAATATTTCTTTGCATGATATTTCTTGATTACATCATCCTATCACTCTAGCCACTATCGCTGACTGTTTTGAGATGAATGGTAATGAGCTGGTTAGGTTGTTTTGAACACTGCTAAGATACATAATAGTTTCATCCAGAAGTCATAAATAATAAATACAATAGAATGCCTTGGAAACTAGAAAATAAAATTATTCTAGCCCTGGCTGGCATAGCTCAGTGGATTGAGCACTGGCTGTGAACCAAAGTGTCTCAGGTTCGATTCCCAGCCAGGCCACACACCTGGGTTGCAGGCCACAGCCCCCAGCAACCACATATTGATGTTTCTCTCTCTCTCTTTCTCCCTCCCTTCCCTCTCTAAAAATAAATAAATAAAGTAAATAAAATAAATAAATATAAAAAAAGAAATTATTCCATAAGTATAGGTAAGTGATAAAATTAATTAGTTTAACACTCACGATTGATTAGGACCTATTATTTACAGTATAGATACAATATGAAAAATCTGTACTATTTTCTGTTGTACTTGGGACTTTTTATAGAGGTATAGAATTATGATTATTCTTCTGTTTTAAACGGTTTGGACATGTTAAACTTTCATTTTGACTCAGATCATTGTAATTGTAGATTTACAAGTGTGTGTGTGTGTGTATGTGTGTGTGTGTGTGTGTGTTGTATCTATAATATAGAGAGAGAGAGAGTGCACCAAATAGCTTTAATTATATTTTGATGCAGGACCTTATTCAGTGGTAACTAAGTGAGCAATAATGTGTGGAAATGAAAATAATGCTTCTAATACACAGAATCAAACCATTAATACTGGGCTATATTTTGAAAGTCAAAGTTTACAAAAATAGTTTATTTGACAAGATTAAATGGAAGCATAGACATAAACCAGTATACCTTGTAAAATGTAACTCACGATTTAAGTGTTTATTACTACTACTGTGAGAAAGAAATAGAAACATTTGAAAAATGCTTGCTTAAGATCTATTTTGAAATTATAGGAGGGGGGACCCAAAAATAACCAGAATTATGTTCCAGAGAGCAGAGCCCTTGGAATACAGGCTTCCTCCACTAGGTGAGCATTCTAAGGACCCAACTGTATCAGTGTACCAACTGGTGTTGTTGTGAAAGCTGTAGTCAGCTTTAATGAATTTGTTTTGAAGAAGCTTTCAGTGTGTTTGCCCATTTCATGATGGGTGATTTAAGAATGCACCTGCCCACAAACGCTCAGTGTTCGGTAGTTTTTGACCAAAAATGTCATGACCCCATGCCCCACCCTCTCTATTCACCTGATTTCACTCTAAGTGACTTTTTCGCTTCCTGGGATGGAAAAATGTCCTCAAAGAGAAATGTTTTACTGATGTGGTAGGGTGAAACAAAAAATGCCGAAGAAGCACTAAAAGGCATCAAATTTGATGATTTCAAAAACTGTTTGAACGGTGGAAAAAATTTCTCAATAGGTGTACTGCATCAAATGTAGGGTCCTTTGAAGCTGACTGAAGTTTAAACGTGTAAGAATAAATGCACCATTTTTTATAAACAAATTTTGTGTTACAGGGTCCTCCCTTGTAACAGCCAGTATTAGAGACTTAACATCATTCTTTGTATTTTTGCAATAGGATGATAAAGGGGGTTATTATAAAGTAGAAGTGCTTTGGAAACTTGTATATTTACTTTATTTCTTTTTTTTCCAGCAAGTATGAGCTTGGAACTTTATTTTTTTTATTTTATTTTAATCATTGTCAAATACAGTTTTCTCCTTTTTACTCCCAATCCAGCCCCCCTTCCCACCCCTCCCCACTTCCCTCCCATTACCACCCTCCCCTTAGTTTTTGACCATGTGTCCTTTAAGTTTGTTCCCATGAACCCTTCCCAATGTCCCCTGAAATTCCCTCTACGCTCCCCTATGGGCACTGTCAGCCTGTCCTCTATTCCATGTCTTTAGTTATATTTTGCTTGTTCCTTTGTTTTGTTGTTTAGGTTCCTGTTAAAGGTGAGATCATACAGTATTTGTCTTTCACTGCCTGGCTTGTTTCGCTTAGCATAATGCTTTCCAGCTCCATCCAAGCTATTGCAAAGGGTAGGAGCTCCTTCTTTCTTTCTGCTGCATAGAATTCCATTGTGTAAATGTACCATAGTTTTTTGATCCATTCATTTACTGATGGGCATCTTAGTTGCTTCCAGCATCTAGCTATTGTAAATTGTGCTGCTATGAACATTGGGATGCATAGGTCTTTTGGATTGGTGTTTTAGTATTCTTAGGATAGAGTCCCAGCAGTGGAATCACTGGGTCAAAGGCAGATCCATTTTTAGTTTTCTGAGGAAGTTCCATACTGCTTTCCATAGTGGTTGTACCAGTCTGCAGTCCCACCAACAGTACACTAGGGACCCCTTTCTCCACAACCTCTCCAACACTTGTTTGTTGCTTTGTTTCTGATGGCCATTCTGACTGGTGTGAAGTGGTATCTCATTGTGGTTTTAATTTGCATCTCTCTGATAGCTAGTGATATTGAACATCGTTTCATGTGTCTTTGGATTTTCTGTATGTCTTCCTTGGAGAAGTGTCTGTTCAAGTCCTTTGCCCACTTTTTAATTGGATTCTTTGTCTTCTTAGAGTGCAGTCGTGTAAATTCTTTATATATTTTGGAGATTAAACCCTTGTCTGAGGTATCATTGGAAAATATGTTTTCTCATACAGTTGGTTCTCTTTTAATTTTGATACTGTTTTCTTTGGCTGTGCAAAAGCTTTTAATTTTGATGAGGTCCCCATTTGTTTATTCTTTCTTTTATGTCCCTTGCTCTAGGGAACAAGTCAGTAAAAAAGTTTCTTCATGAAATATCTGAGATTTTCCTACCTACATTCTCCTCTAGGACTTTAATGGTGTCATGTTTTATATTTAAGTCTTTTATCCACCTTGAATTTATTTCTGTATATGGTGTAAGTTGGTGCTCAAGTTTCATTTTTTTGCACGTGGCTGTCCAATTCTCCCAACACCATTTGTTGAAGAGACTATTTTTACTCCATTTTATGTTGCTGCCTCCTTTGTCAAATATTAATTGACCATAGAGGCTTGGGTTTATTTCTGAGCTCTCTATTCCGTTCCATTGGTCTATGTGCCTGTTTTTATGCCAGTACCAGGCTGTTTTGAGTACAGTGGACTTGTAGTATAGTTTAGTATCTGGTATTGTGATCCCTCCTACTTTACTCTTCTTTCTCAAAATTGCAGCAGCTATTCGGGGTCATTTATGATTCCATATAAATTTTTGAAGTGTCTGTTCTATGTCTGTGAAATATGCCATTGGTACTTTTATAGGAATTGCATTGACTGTGTAAATTGCTTTGGGTAGTATGGACATTTTGATGATATTAATTCTTCCAATCCATGAACACGGTATATGTTTCCATTTGTTTATGTCTCCCTTGATTTCTTTCCTGAGTGTTATATAGTTTTCTGAATACAGGTCTTTTACCTCTTTGGTTAGGTTTATTCCTAGGTATTTTATTTTTCTTTTTACTATTTCAAATGGGATTTTTTCCTTGATATCTGCTTCTGCTGTTTCATTGTCGGTGTATAGAAATGCCTTTGGTTTCTGGATATTGACTTTGTATCCCACTGTTTTGCCAAATTCATTTATTAGGTCAAGCAGTTTTTTGGTAGAGTCTATAGGATTTTCTATGTACACTATCATGTCATCTGCAGTGATAGTTTTGTTTCCTCCTTTCCAATTTGAATGCCTTTTATTTCTTTTTCTTGTCTGATTGCTGTGGCTAAAACTTCCAGTACTAGATTGAATAGAAGTGGTGAAAGTGGACATCCTTGTCTTGTTTCTGATCTTAGTGGAAAAGATTTTAATTTTTGGCCATTGAGTATGATGTTGGCTGTATGTTTCTCATATATGGCCTTTATTATGTTGAGGAGTGCTCCCTGTATTCCCATTTTGCTGAGTGTTTTTATCATGAATGGGTGCTGTACCTTATCAAATGCTTTTTCTGCATCTATTGATATGATCATGTGGTTTTTGTCTTTGCTTTTGTTTATGTGATGTATTACATTTACTGATTTGTGAATATTGAACCATTCTTGCATCCCTGGAATGAATCCCACTTGGTCATGGTGTATGATCTTTTTAATGTATTGTTGGATGCGGTTTGCCAGTATTTTGTTGAGGATTTTAGCGTCAATGTTCATCAGCAATATTGGCCTGAAGTTTTCTTTCTTTGTTGTGTCTTTATCTGGTTTTGGAATTAAGATGATGTTGGCCTCATAAAAAGAGTTTGGGACACTCCCATCTTTTTGGATTTTTTTGGAATAGTCTGTGAAGGATAGGAGTTAGCTCTTCCTTAAATGCTTTGTAGAATTCTCCTGTGAAACCATCTGGTCCAGGGCTTTTGTGTGTTGGGAGTTTTTTGATTACTGCTTCAATTTCTTTTGTTGTTATTGGTCTGTTCAGGCTTTCTGCTTCTTTTTCATTGAGTTTTGGAAGATTATATTTTTCCAGAAATTTGTCCATTTCATCTAGGTTTTCAAATTTCTTGGCATACAGTTCTTTGTAGTAATTTCTTACAATCCTTTGTGGAAATTTGTGTATTTACTTTATTTCTATTATGTAATAATGTCCATTTGATAAAGAGAATGTCATAGAAATCAAATAGCTTAAAGGACATTTGCCAGATTGATGAAAAATCCCCATTATTATTTCTTATAAGTACTAGATAAAAACATGCAATATTCTACATATGATAAATTATTTTTCAAACTATCAAAGCTATTTTTAGTAGAAGTCAAACTCACAAAAAGTCTCTGGTAATACAATTGCTTTGAAACTCGATCTTCAAATTACTGTTACATTTGGCAGCTTTTAAACAGTACCTGACGTGCTCAAAACAATGCACAGGCACTTTTTTACTTGTTTTTATAGTTGTGTTGGATGTAATTTAGATTATTTCCAAGATAATAAAACTCATGATCATTTATTCATAGGAGAAATGTTCATTAAGCTCTGACTGGTACTTTTAGCTCCAGAATAAAAGAACAATTTGGCATGTAATAATCTCATAGTCACTGAATCTGAGCCTTTTCCTCAGGTGCACAAGAAATCTCAGCTGTCCATATTTTTCAAAACTAGATGTATTTTGATAGTGAAATTTCATCTGGATGGCTTGGGGAGAAATTCTGAATCATTTCTTACCAAAGCAGTGTAAAGGCCTGAAATCTACATGTTGCCAAGACACTAGATAGGGTCTTTTTTTGCTCGCAAGCTGGTGTTCAATCCACTGAGCCACACCAGCCAGGGCTAAGTAGGGTCTTCAGTTGTTTTCATCAACCTATGTTGGCTTATTGCCAAAATAATCATTATTCTAATCTACGGAATGACTCGAAGTCTCCAATTCTGTTGCTTCTGTATGAGTCCTGATTCTTTAGTGGGGCTTGGAATCCTACTTCATGGGACTGACTTGTTAGTCACACCACATAAAACCCATGGTTACATCTTTTCATTACCATAACTGCTGAATGGTGCTCGCAGTTTGCAGTTTGCAGCTCTCTAGACAGTTGCATTTCTCTAACCTAAGTCCCCAACGTAGTTGTTTCCGTTGTTTGTCTGTTCTGTTTAATTCCAGTTAAGAGATGTTAACTGTCTCATTTTCTATTTTGCTCAGAGAAGTTTGCAAGCTAATGTTTTACTCCAGGACATATAGCACAATGTCTAAGATGTTTAGTTGGAATCTTTTGCATGAACTTCTCCTGAGGGAAGAGATGCTCAGAAGCCATGGGCAAAACACAAAGTAAACACAAAAGTGATCCCCTCACATACTTGTGGAGAGCAGGACCAATAAAATGGCATTGGTCAAACTAAAATAGCATAAAGTATATAAAACAAAATGGAGTCACTTATGTCAACTAAAATGGCTGTCAGTCAGTCATGACACTTTAGTTGAAGAGGAAAATTACCTAAGTCAGAGTTAACACATCTGGCAAAGGGACATACCTGCCCATGTGGTCAGAGCACATACATCTGGAAAGGAGAAACACTTAAGACACCTGCACCCCTGGTCAGAGTAGCCATGTCTGCAGAGCGGGACTATCCATAGACAGATTCCTGAGGAAATTCCACACTTGCCAGCAGGGGTGTCAACACATTTATCAAAAAGACCCAGAAGGGTGGAGTACACCACTTTCAAGGTACAGCTGAGGCAGGTTCCAGACAACTGCTGAAACAGCCAAGCTCCACACACCAGAGTGCTGCTCCATGCCTCACTGATCTCCCTTGACATCAGCCACCAGAGGCTCTGCCTGATGCCTGATCGTCTGCCCTGCTGCCCACCTGGCTCCAAAGAGCCTTTCTTGCAAGATGCTGACAGCTCCCTTGACCACCATGCTGTCTTTCAGACCTGAGACTGAGACTCTGGGACTCAGGCTCATTATCCCCCACTGATTGCTGTGTGTGTGTGTTATATTTCTCTTAGATTGTTAGATTGTGAGTAGGATATTAATGTATGTTGATGTTCTACTTTCAGTCAACCTGCATTCAGTAAAAGCTGAGTGAATAGCATCATTACTGTTTGTGATTCTTGTGTATCCCTTGTTGCCAGGCTGCTCATCAGGCAGCTAGCCTAGCAGTTGCCCAGCTGACTTATAGGGAAGACTATATTATGAATATATGCTTGTGACAATGTTTTCATTTTAGAAACAGAGGTCATAGCCTGATGGACTGGATATTAACTAAGCATGACCAAGACATCTGTATCTCTACTATAATCACTCCTCATATACATCTTTGTAAGTTAGAACTTCTAACATAATATTTGTGTGAATGTATCTGAGAGGTGGAATAGATTACGTGGGACTTGCTTGATTTCCATACACTTATGGAAGAAACTATTTTAAAGGTAACATTGTGACTAACTAGAGAAACTTAAATTGGTCTTTTCAGCCATTTATATGATAGCATAATAAATATTATCATGGAAAAATGATTTATAAACTTTCACAATAATTGGGTATTATTTTTCAATACACAGCTCTGATGTGCAAGCCTTAGTATTTGCAAACTAAGGGGCTATATTTAAGGATGACATTATATTAGTATTGCCAGAAAACATGTGTTCTCACATGAGATATTTTTAAACATTAGTCAGTCAGATCAAAAGCCAATAAGCTGGAAAAGCAACTAATAGTTTATGCTGCTCTCTCTGACAGCTTATTAAAATTCTTTGCTTTTCAGTAACAATATTTCATTCATTAAATTTACCCTTATGGGATATCCCTCTGCATATGGGTTTCTAACAGGATACTGTGAGGGACATAAAATGGCACAAACTCCTTCCAGTCTTAGGCTTGTGCTATAGAAGGGGACATAAGCATACTAAAATAATGATGTTAGGAAATAAATGATTTGCCACAGTGGACAAAGAGAGGACTTGTGTAGTTCAGAGGAAATGATACCTTCTAATTTTTAGTGCTCTTTATGGTTGTTTGCAATAAAATTGAATTTGCAGTTTGGGTTTTAAAAAGTAAATTTTATTTTTTAAGATTTTCTTTATTTATTTTTAGAGAATGGGGAATGGAGGGGAAAAGAGAGGAAGAGAAACATCAATGTGTGGTTGCCTCCTACCCACCCCCTCCAAACCTGGCCTGCAACCCAGGCATGTGCCCTGACTGGGAAGTGACCCAACAACCCTTTGGTTCACAGACTTGCACTCAATCCATTGAGCTAAACCAGCCAGGCTAAAGTAAGTAAATTGTAAAAGACTAATGGAAAGAAGGGAAATGCCAAGTCAAAAAAGGACAATAAAACCAAAAATATGCTAAAAAAGAAATGAACAATTTAATCTAGCTATTGTATACAGCATGGAAAATGTCACAGTGGAAGGGGATCTTGGAATTATGAGAGGTAACTTATGATATTGCCTCAAATAATGAAGACTTGTTTTCCTTTGAAACATTAAATATGTATTGTTGTTTTATTTAGTTTTGCTTTGATGGCTGTGTAGATGTGTGGGGTCTGTGTTTGGAGTAGAGGGAAAAAGCATCGGAAAACCAATTAAAGTTGCCTACCTCCCCCACTCCCCATAGGGCTACATTTAGGTGGGGGCTCATGGTGTAAATGGGGAGATACAGTCCTCACCCAGGGAGCTCTCCACCAGAGTCTATTTTTAAATCTCTTGCAAGTCCAAACCCCCAGAGAAATAAAATAGTGGCTAATTTTGGAGAGGGTATTTAATAGATAAAAGAGTTTATATAATATAGGAGATAAATCAGGAGGCATCTAGCATTATAACGAGAGGGTCAAGAATAACAGTGGTGTCAGACTTGACAGCTCTGTGGACAAATAAAAGAACAAGGACCCCAAATTGTAAACAGCAGGCTTTGGTGGCTAATTTAATGTAGAAATAAGAGAGAAGGGGGTATGACAGTTCACTCACAGGTTATTAATTGAGTATATTAATGGTGATATAATTAATGACTAGTAATCACAAAAGCTACTATATGTTAACTATTCATATTTTTGTTTATCATATAAATATGAGCTGTGATTTGAAGCACAGATAACAAATATCATAAAACATCCCCAGTTTCTGTCATAAAACAAAACTTTACCTGTTAAGTCCATGAAAATCTTGAACAGTCTTCTCTGTGTTTCTTTTTCAGTCCCTGTGCTGAGTTCTTCTCTGGTCATTCTGACCTTATTGATTGTACTGTGAAGGCAGCCATTCTGGGAGGGTGGCAGGGAAAAGCTGTAAACTCCCTCCCTTGGAGATTCTCACATTTGAACAATAGCACTCATTGGGATAGGTACAGGATGACACACCCCAACACCTGCTCTTAGAATTCCCTAATGAGAGTCTTTTCATGTTCCCAGAAACCCTTAAATTGGCTGGCATTAAAAGCACGTAGGAATAAAAATTTACTAAAACATGTAAAGGGACATTTCTTGCAAAAATAAAGCCTTCGCACTTTTTTCAACATGTTCTGAAAGTAATTTTATTGTGTTGTGCAAACGTATTTTGTTGACATAAATATAGTATGGGAACAACAAAATCCTATGCTAAAGCATATGTTTTGCACAAACATAAATATTATACTGCCACTGAAAAATAATTTAAGGTTATAAAGTCAGAAATAATACACATATCGGTATACTGGTAAATACTAGGCTACAAAACTCTGCATAAGCTAACACTCTAACATATTTGAGTAATGATGGTGACTAGAAAGCACAACATAATGTACAATAAATTTGAATGAATTTTTACACTGTACATGTAGACAAGGTAAATATGAATAAACATTTATACAAAGCAAGAAGCAAAATATAATAAATTTTAATGATTCCTACATAGTTAGCCTCAGTACATGTAGACAAGCAAATATTTCAATAAAAAGAATTTCCAGTGTATAAAAAGAATGCATTTGAAGAAATTATAATGGCATGCCCATGCATTCAGTAAAAGTAAATATTACTATATATTAGTTTACTACAAGCAGGAGAAAGTAATGTTTATTAGTAATAAGGGTTAAGGAATATCATAGCTTTAAAATAATCAACAATAAGCTACTTTAAAAACTAACTCCAAAACCTCAATCATTATTTTTAAAATCTAAGAAACCATGCCAGCATAGCCAAGTCAACATATCATTAAGGCCTAAGACCACAGTTGTACACCAGCCATTTAACTGACAAAAACATATAATAGAAGGGAATTCTGGCCCACACTTAAGGGTCTTACAGAAGAATGCCAGACTTGTTTTCAGAACAACCATCTCCCTCAAACTCTTTCATCCAGTGTCCACAACTGAGGTTCTGGGAGATGGGGAGTATGCATGATTAACCAGACTCATCATAACAATTTATATAGGTAATCAATATTCATTTGATGTAGTATACTTATTGTCTTTTTTCTCCTGGGTAGAAAGAAGTCCCATTTTCTGTAATTGAAAATCATATGCTTACAATGACATGTATGATTTCATTTTTGACACTCAGATTTGCAATGGCCTCAAAGAATTTAGGAGGAATTATACTTTCCTTTTCTTCATTTATCGTAGTAAACTCAATATATCTTCAAGGTTGCACCTGGGAATTATTATATTCTAATGGACTAAAACACTGAAAACTGCACATAAGACTATAGCCACTTTGCTATTCCCATTGTTAGAGATGCAGAGAAAGGTGACAAGGAGCCACTAACACAGGGAATCTACAACTGATCAGAAGAATATCCATTCCATCAATTTGGGTGAGTTTATTGCATTAATTTAGGTGCATTCTCTGTTCCACCCTCTTCATTTTTGTGTAATACTTGCCTAAGAAGAAGATCCTCCAGGTCCACTCACCTTATCACTGGCGTTACCTTTCAATTTGAAGAAGCATGTTTCCATTTCCTTTTCACACTTCTCTGTTTGCTGTACAGTTAACGTCTCTTACTGGTTTCTGCTGCTTCATCACTCGATTGCCACTGTTAGAAGAGATCCTAAAACTGCTTTATATCTACACCTTCCACCAAATAAAATGAATGCTCTCTTCATTCACTGTGATTGTTAGGAGTGACACTGAGTAAATTACTTTACAGGTGTATATATAATAAGCTCTTTCATTTTAAAATTCCTCCCAAGCTCAGCATTCTATCTGACAATCCTGCTTTTGAGCAGTGTGCCTGTCACAAGTAGTAGCCTGTCACCTAAAAGCATGGAGACATAGTTCTGCCAAGTTCTTAGGTCTGGCAGAGCCCTCAACCACTGGTATACCCATAAAATATATTTAATGTAAATATTAAATATTTATCCTGAAAAAATTTTACTGTCTTGCTCTCCAACATTAATCACAGAAAACAAAGTCATATTTAGTTATTCTTTCCATGATATGTCTTGATATTTCAAAGAATGCCCCAATGGAGTGAAAAGTTTATAATATATTATTAATTTCAAAGTATATTCTATAATAAGAATATTAAAATATTTTCTATTTATTTAGTTCAAATTTAATCTGTTGATTAAATTTATTAGCCATGCCAGATAACAGCTTAATAATAGAATATACTTTATACTGTGAGCAAGTAATAAAACCTTACATATGATTCTTCCTGGCAGAGTTGAATAGATTGTTAGTGCTGTTTCATAGGTGGTAAAAGTGAGGTAAGTAGAGACTGCCAAGTTTTCCTGACAGAAGTTTTATGTAGAATAATGTTCAATAGGTTTTTAATGAGAATCTGCTATATGCAGGACACTGCATTAAATATTGTAGGGATATAGGAAAAATGATACTCATAGTCATTATAATTAAGTTAGGGTTATAAAGATTAAACATCTGTGAGAAGATAAAAAAGAATGAGATGAATAGGGTAGTTAGAGAATCTTTATAGAAAAGCAAGTTTTGAATTAGTTTTTACTGCACAGAGTAGAAAGAAACTGTCAGATATGTGAAATAATACATTTTATTTAAAGCAATAGTATGAGGGAGGACATTCTAGGACATGCTAAGCTGTGGAAGACAGCTGTCTATAAAGGCATATATTCCAGTAGGTATGTTTGATATAAGATTCACTAAAGATTATTATTTTTGTAAATTTAGCTCTGTTATTGTGTAGCTAATATAATTTTGTTCTATTCTTACCAACTGCATTGCTATTTTATTAACTATTTCATAAGAAATAAAAGTAGCATCATCTTTATGAGCAATAAGACTAAATTTTACTCATCAACTGACATAATGCTAGCTAAAAAAAAACAATGAATTATGTGAGCACATTTATGAGGGTTGGAGGAGAAATTTATATCTTATAATCAGGTGGAAAGGAATTCACATAAACAAAAGAGATATCATAATTGTTAAAAAGATTTTGCTTATCTTGATTCAGCCATTAATTCAGATGGGTACTCATTCCAAAAATTCAAAACAATGCTGAGACTAAAAAATGACCAGCAATAAAGAATTTTAAAAGGATATCAAGAGCAAAGTTGTGTTACTAGAGACCAAGGCTAAGATCATCCGCACCTTCAGATTCCCAATGGCTGACTATGTATGGATGTGATAGTTGGAGAGTAATGAAAGCTGATAGAAAAAACTTGATTCATTTGAAATATAGTGTTGGAGGAGAACTGTACCAATTCTTTTGACATCCAGAAAGATGAACAATTAAGCCTGAAACATTGCCTAAGGCAAAAATGACAAAACTGAGGCTGTCTTACTTTAGGCACATCATGAAAAGGCAGGGTTCTTTAGAAATGACAATGATGATGGAAGAATAGATGGCTCCAGAAAAGACGATGACCAAATATGGGATGAATGAACTCTATAAAAGAAGCTATAGTTCAGGACTCTGAGAACATCACTCATTCATAGAGTCGCCAGGAGTTTGAGCTTGTACCACATGAAAGATAACCATGAATATAGCTTTCAAGCAGTTTAGATCTGTTACCTGGGGTGTCTAGTGAAATAAATTTATTCAATAGATGATAACTGAAATAAACATAAAATAGTTAAATATTTTATCATGTAAAACACCTTTGCAATTATAATAATATCAACATTCTAAGACAAAAGAAAATACTGTACTCCAAAACTTCAAAGAGAAAAAATATCTAATAAGTATATAAAACATTTTTAACTTCAATAGTCATCAAATAAATTTAAGTAAAACTTTTCAGTTATTGAGAAGTTGAATACTTTTAAATGATAATTCTCAGTGGTGAAGGAGCAGGAAATGCTGTTCTTTTATGAAGCTTGTGGGAAGATTTATCTGCAGATTTTTTTAGCTGAAACTAATAGAAAATTCAGCTACCAGAGGCTAACTATCAAGTAGGGATTTATGTCTCATGAAACAGAAAGACTGAGGTAAAACTGTTCAGAACCAGTATGACAGCTCAAAGATTTCACCCACTAGGAATTTCAGTTTCTCATCTCCATTTTCTCCACTACATGTATCTTTTGTCTTCATGTTTATGGCTTTAAGATTACAAGATGGATGCCATAGGATTTCACTGATGCATAACTTTTTATCCATAAAGACTATCATTGGGTTTTACGGTGCTTGATTTAAAAAAAAATAAAATTCCATTTTGTCTTCAAAAGTTTGCTATTTTAACTGAATATTATGTTAAATTTATTTTTTTTTACTTTAGATGTATCTAATTGTTGAGCATAGCCATAATTCATTCATTTTAATGCATGTGTCACCATAGACCTCACTATAATGTTCATGTCTCATTTCTCTTAGATATTTTTCATCCTTTTTTATCTGTGTATTTTCTGCTCAATATTGCCAGATCTTTTTTTCAGACTAATAATTCTATTGTTTTTAAATCATTTTTTATTATTCTATTATGGTTATCTTAATTTTTCCTCCTTTGCTCTCCTCCGTCCATCCCACCCCCTGCTCCCACAGTCAATCCCCACCCTGTTGTCCATGTCCATGGGTCATTAAACATGCTCTTTGTCTAGTTCCTTCCCTGTCTTTCCATGGCTTCCAAGAGACCCTCTGGTCACTTTCAGTATGCTCCATGTTTTCATGCCAGTGGTTCTATTTTGCTCATTAGATTCCACTTATAGGTGAGATCCTATGGTATTTGTCTTTCACTAACCGGCTTATTTTACTTAGCCTAACATTCTCCAGTGCCATCCATGTGGTCGCAAAATGTAGGAGTTCCTTCTTTCTTTCTGCTGTGTAGTATTCCATTGTGTAGATGAACCACAGTTTTTTGGTCCACTCATTTGCTGATGGGCACTTAGGCTGTTTCCAGCATTTGGCTATTATAAATCACACCGTTATAAATGAACAAAGAGATGCATACATTTTTTTGAATTGATGACTCTGGATTATTAGGGTAAATTCCCAGGAGCAGAATCACTGGGTCAAAAAGACAGGTCCATTTTTAGCTTTTTTAAGGAAATTCCATACTGTTTTCCACAGTGGCTGCACCAGTCTGCACTCCCACCAACAGTGCACCAGGGTTCCCTTTTCCCTGCATCCTCGCCAACACTTGTTTTTTTGTTGATTTATTAATGATGATCATTCTGAAAAGCATTCAAATATGCTACTTAATATATCACATGAAACTTTAATTTGAATGATTTTATTTTTGTTCCCAGGTATTTTGTTTTTCAATATTGCTTAATGTTTACTGACATTTTCAAGTCTTCTTCATAATCTTCAGCATATTAACCATTTTTTATTTATATTTTGGGATTGATAATTATACTCTTGAATCTGTTCTTTGTTATTTTGTTTTTCCCTACAAGCTTTGTAATTTTTGATGCTGAAATCCTTGTTTTTCTTATTATATTTTTTGAGTCATAGAATGGAGGCAGTGTCCTCACACAGAGTTCACATGTGTTTTTATCAGTGGTACTAGTTGACCACTCCTGTACCCCCAGTATAGACACTATAATCTTGAGAATTTTGGAGCACAATATCAGTGGTCATTTACGATACAAACCCACATCAGAACTAGATTGTGGATATAAATTATCAGGAAAGGTGATTTGATTTAACTTGACAGAATTTTACTTTTCAAGAATAATAGTTTTTATTCCAGTACTCTGGGAGGGCTTAGTTAATAGGACATTTTATTCCAATTTATTCTTCTAGGACAGTCAATTTTAAGGAATAGGTTGAGGAGGACTTTTAGCAGCCTATCTACCTTAATCAGCATTTCTTGGGTTTGGTTACTAGCTCCTGAGTCTTGTGAAAGAGAGAGACTCTTGACTAACTTGGTGTGTGGCTGAGCATTCTTTACCTTGTTGTCAGTTCAACAATTTATTGAATGCCTTTTTTGTTATTGTTGTTTACCCAAGAGTTTTCAATCAGTTTCTGCAGGTGGATCTGAGGCAGGTTCATAAGAAACTAGGAAAATTTCCTGGCAACAAAAACGAGGAAACTGAGACAAATGAGTGAACAGAAGGCTGAGCAATTAACAGCCAGCTGATAAATCACCAGGCTCTATCCTCCCCAACCAAAGATATCTAAAAACAGATGGTTTAAATCAACTCAGGGAGATAGATAACAAAACAAACAAACAAACAAACACAAAACAATTAGAGCCAGACTGATCTAAGGTAAAAGTAAAACTAACCAAACCGCATTATAGACTCATTTTAATACATCAGCATACTAAACAACACATCCAGAAATCAAATGAACATTCTGTTGAGATCCTCCCCTGGGGCCTCCCCTAAACTCCCCACCTATTAAACAATCAATAAAACCCTTAGGAAGAAGAACACCAATGTGGGCTCTTCTTTGCACACGCCCACTCTCACTTTTCCTCAGAAGTGCATTTAGCTTGTTCTATCCTTAGCTCTAAGGGTCCCAAAAAGACCTCCTGCCAGCGGAGCAGTGGACAGCAGCAGCTGAATCTGGGCTTACCCTTTGGATCCTGCTTCCAGGGGCCCTTCCTTGTCAAACTTAATAAACTTACTCCCAAGCCTTAACAAACTTACTCTCACTTTCTGCACTCTTGTGTCTTGAAATGTTTCCTGCATGAGTCAAGAACCTGGAGATCACCTGACCCTCAAAAAGTCATGTATGGTGCTAGGGCAGGGCCAGCCTTGGGCACAGAAGTAGACTGTTAACAGATCACTCCAGGTATTATATCTGAAAAAGAAAACAGAAAATGGAAGTGCATGCAGTGCCTTAATAGAATGTAAAAATAATTAATATTGTCTTAAAATTTAATGAAAAGTGGTAACTTTAGTTTATCAATTAGGGCTTTAAATTTAGGTAAGATTTTAATAATATTTTAACCATATTTCATTTAATAAATATAATTATTTTTATTTTTATATATTTTAAAACTAAAATTCTTAAATTATTAAGTAACAACCAGCTTTAGTTTTCAAATGGATAAACACTATATATATATATATATATATATATAATATTGTTGTCCCTGAATTATTATAATCAATATCAATTACAATCACTTTACTATGAACAGTTATATTAAAATTATTGGGATATAAGGTTAACAAAAATGTTTGTCAGGCCCAAACTAAAATTGGTAGGATTTGCTTTAAATTGCTTGGCCAAATTTCTATCCAAATAAAGTTAATTAAAATTTTTGGAATTAATTGATGTGGTTAAATTAATCAGAGCATATTTTAAAATTAAATAATTCAAAATAAAAGTAAAATGTTATATACATAAAAGACCCATGCCATCTTAAGTACTTTTGTAATGCAAATAAGTATATTTCATAAAGAAATACAAATATCAACACATTTTTAATATTAAGTTCATATATATATGGTTAACTTGTAATTTGTTGTACTGCATGTATATAAATATTACAGATAATCAAAGAAGGTCCCTTTTGTAATTCTAATATGTCAGTACAACTTGAAGTACATTTCACTTTTCTTTTTAATCTATTGAAAATATATTTAGGGAGCATGAGATGAAAGAAGAATATGTAAAAGAATTATTCAACTTTATATTGTATCTAAGTTTTGTTCAGATAGAGACAGTGTATAACTCAGTGTTCAGTCAACACTCTTCTTACTGTTTCTTATGTGGAGCTGTGTCTGGGACTCTGGAATGACACCATAAGTAAGATGCAAGGAATCAACATCATTAGAGCACTGAGAAGACTACTTCCTACTTCTTTTTGTTTTCAGGAGAAAATTATTTCATCTGGTTCCTCTACATCCACCCTACCCACACTTTCTCTCTTCTACTGAAATTCTGCATAAATCTGTTATTATGTCTCATAAGAGCAGATTCTTCCCTTGTGGAATCAAGCTTGTAGTGGTCTCACTATGTCTGTGACTGTTCACAGACTAATGTTTGAGTTCAGTACCCAGGAAGCCATGTTTGCCAGCCTATATTTCATCAAAAATATCCATATTTTTATATCGGCTTCCCTTATCTTCTGTTTGTCTCATGATTGGTCCAGAATAGGGGCAGAAAATATGACTGATATTCATTTGTTCCTCCTCAACTTCAATATGATATTAACATATAGAACTTTAAGACTAAGTAAGACATCAGAGATATACTGAACCTTTTTATGAACCAACATCAATTTAATTAGAAGAGAAACAGATAAGATAGAGAATAATTCTCTAACATCTAATTTACATATTATAGTTACCTAAAAGTAGAGAACTATAAAAAAATAACTTTCCCATTTTATTTCCAAATTACGTTTATATTTGTCACATTCTATTCTTACATAAATTATAGGAGATAAGTTCTGCTGTAGGAAAATACCTTATTTTGTGGAAAATGAAAATAAGCTTAAAAGCTATTTATAAAATTTACCCATTATTTATAAAAAAGTAGCCTGTTAGAAAATAAGAATTGTAAGTGAAGTATATAATAGCTGACCAGTGATAAGACATTTAACACTGATTTGACTTTATATAATTATCTGATATTGTTGAAAGATTATTTTTTCTAGTAATAAAACCTTTGCACATCTCTAAATAATTTTAACATATATACTTTGTTACAAAGCCCCTCTATGCCTAGATATATTACTATTTAAAAAATCTCCACTGAGAAAGAGTCTACCAACAGCAAAACCTAGAGTGAAATTTCTGCCATAGTCAGGATTCATGGGTCCAGAAATCAAGAGTTATAAATAAAAGTGGCACCACTCAGTATTACTCCTAGTAATCCTCTGGCAACATTCTTGCTTCTTGTTCTCATGACTTAATGCTCTGCTGGTATAAATATCTTAGCTCCAAAAGGAGGGATGCTTCCACTGGAGACTCACCAGTGATTCCATTTAAGTAGAAGTTAAAACTGCTGCCTGGCCTTTTCAGGCTCCTCAAACCTCTGAATCAATAGGCAAAGAAGAGAGTTGCTTTGCCAGCTGGAATGATTAAACCTGACTGCCATGGGGAAATAGGACTACTACTGAACCATAGAGGTAAGGAAGAGTATGTCTGGAATATTACAGGTCCATTAAGGTGTCTATCTTAGCTCAGGCAGCTATAACAAATTACCATGGACTGAGTGGCTTAAAAAGAGAGTGTTTGTATCTCTGAGCCTTGGCCTCCACAGGATTAAGCAACAGACATTCATTTGTCATAGCTCTGGACTCTAGGAAGTCCAAGGTCAAGGTGCTAGTAGATTTGGTTCTTGGTGAGAACCCTCTTCCTTCCTGGTTTTCATATATAACCCCTTTCTTGCTATGTCTTTACATGAGAAAGAGAGATCAAGCTCTGGTCTTTCCTTGTTACAGGAATATTAATCCTAGTGCGGGTACTTCTACCTTCATGACCTTATTAGAATTTAATTATCTCTCAAAGACCCACCTCCAAATATCATTACTTTGAAAGTCAGGGCTTCTTATGAATTTGGGAGAGAGGGAGGGACATAAACATTTAGTCATCTCTTAATATGACCATGCCAGTGAATATTAATGGGAAACACCAATAGACTAATTTAGGCAAATCTCCTAATGTCCCATACTACTCAGGAGTGAAGGTTTATCACCCTAGCAGACAAAGAATGATGACCAGCTAAAGTGCTTACAGAAGACAAAGGGAATACAATATGGGAAACAGAAGAAAAAAGTTATAAATAATAGCTACAATCATATGATCAATTGCAAAAGGAGGACTGTAATTATTGTGAGTATTTCATCCTCATTTTGTTATGAGTATGCCTTTGTGTGTATACGTGCATGTGAGTATGTATTCCTTATTTGTTATGGATATCTTGTGTGTATGTGGATTCGTGTATACATGTTTATATAGCAAATATATTTTCTCCTCTCTCTTATTACTTTAGTATATACAATGTGTTAAATTTAAATCATAGAGTTTAAGTTACAAGACACCAAAAGAAGAGGGCTTTGCACCTTCTTGGGAAAGGAATAGTACATTTTCAGTGTAAGCAGGGTAGTTGCATCATTTTAGGCAGAAACATAACCATGTTATCATCTTTATGTGGATATTAGTTGTCATGTAAGGAGGTATATATTTGTGGTGAGTTAACAAAGGGTGGACTGTGATGATTACGTTTATGTGGTTTAGCTATGGTACCCAGTTGTTTGGTCAAACACCAGTCTAGATGTTGCTTTGAGGTATTTTTTACATGTGATTAACATTTAAATCAGTAAGCTTTAAATAAACTGGATTGCCTCTCATAAGGTGAGTGGACTTCATCCAATCAGTTGAAGACCTTAAAAGAAAACTATGAGGTTCCTGAGCAAAAGGTTCTGTGTATAGACTTTTTTTTTTTTTAAAGATTTTATTTATTTATTTTTAGAGACGGGAGGGAGGGAGATAGAGAGAGAGAGAGAGATGTCAATGTGCGGTTGCTGGGGGTTATGGCCTGCAACTCAGGCATGTACCCTGGCTGGGAATCGAACCTGGGACACTTTGGTTCCCAGCCCACGCTCAATCCACCGAGCTACGCCAGCCAGGGCTAGACTTTTAAGACTTGAAATTGCAGTATCAATTCTACTGAAATTTCCAGACAGCTATCCTGCCCCCAAAATTTCAGACTTCCCAGACTCTCCAATCACTTTTGACAATTCTTTAAAGTGAATCTCTAGATAGCTAGATAGCTAGATGGTAGATAGAAGATAGATAGATGATAGATAGAGACAGAGAGAGAGAGAGAGAGAGAGAGAATTAGATAGTCTATTGTTTCTGTTCCTCTGGAGAGCTCTAATGTACAAGCTAATATTTAAATATCATATTTTAGATTATGCTTTATTTGAAGACTAAATTTAACTGCTTAAATCAGAGAGAATGGGTCATATAGTTTAGAGTGTGCCTAGAGAAGAAAAACAGGAACACAGATTAATATATAATGTTTTTCAGGATCACCTAAGTTGAACAGAGATTTGAAATAAAAGATATTTTTTTAGCTTTTGGCTCTAGGATAACTATCACCTTCTCAAAAGCATTAAACTACCTTTGGTCAGGTACAGCACTCTGTACAATAGCCCTCTTAAGGAACTTTGAGCTTTATAGTTATAACAATAAAGCATTTCACAAAGTATACATAATCTTTAAAGTAAGAAAAAAATACTCTGTACATTTTAGGAATTGAAATGACATCATAATGTCATAGATGTTGTATTTTTAACTTTTTCATGAAAGTGAAAAATTAAAACCAGAGTTTCTTGACTGAGAGACAAATAGATTAATATGTTGCCTTATTTAAACTTGTTGGGTGGGTATAAATTGAAAGGGAAAAGCATCTAAAGTAATTTTGTATTAGGCACCATCTACCTATACAGCATGATGGGATATATGAATTAACATACATGATATATGGCCTAAAAACAAAAGGCCAAAGTGAGAGTCAACAAGAGTTTATTTGCTTTCTAAAAGAATAGTCACTGGGGAAGCCACCGATTCAGGTAGATAGCCAGATGGTGTTCCTGTTGGGAGGTGAAGCCAATGCCATATTTATGAGAAAGGAAAGGGGGATATCTACCTGAATAGAAGAAATTTCTATGGATATAAATAAGCTAAGTAAGAAAATTCTGTAGGTACAAATAAGCTAACATAGTAATCTTAACTCTAAAGACCATCATCAATTTTGAGTCCAGTAGTCAAAACAAATAGTTATTTGAGAAACAATGCAGCTTTGAGCCCAGTTCAAAGGTTATTTTGCCCAGTTTTAACATTTCAAAAATTTGAGGAGTAAGACCAAGTCAGTTCACCTGTGATCACAGCTCTAACTCCTCTTTAAAGTGGCTCCATTTGTATTATTCTTTTACATCTGTAAGGGTGTGTTCTTGTAAACTTTGGTCTTTAAGTTAGTCTTTCAGTTGGTTTAGGCTCTCTAAAAGAATCTAGCCATTATCCCTTCTTACCTTTACATTTGAGAGTCTTCTTCACATACCATGTTATTATGTTCAAGGTTCTCAACTCTACTTAGTGGGAAGATGAGGGAAAAGTATATCTTCCCCATCTTGTACCTGTTATTTTTTCCAAAACTCATGATGAGTGCCCAAACCAATGAGTACCAAACAAATTTTTCCCATAAGAAATAATGTAATTAAGCCCTGGCTGGCGTAGCTCAGTGGGTTGAGCTTGGACTGCAAACCAAAGCATCGCAGGTTCGATTCCCACTCAGGGCACATGCCTGGGTTGCGGGCCACGTGAGAGGCAACCACACATTAATGTTTCTTTCTCTCTCTTTCTCCCTCCCTTTCCTCTCTAAAAATAAATAAATAAATCATGTAATTAGAAATAATTTGTAAACGTTTTCCAGAACTTTCACATTTTAGTAGGCTAATGTTAAGTAATGACTTTGTTTTATAATACAGAATTTTAAAACTAACCAGACATGGATAAAAAGCAATTAATTACATAAAAATAAATAAAATTTAAATTCACTTTACCTGTACTGAGAGGAATTCCTGGCACAATTGGATGCTGCAAACTATCATTTCTTGGAAGTATTTTTCTGAATCTGTTGAGATCTTGTTTCCAGATGTATCCTTTTGTTTGACTCAAATAAATTCTTATAAAATTTGGATGTTTCTTATGTCAACCATTGTAAAAGGATTGTTTTGATAGGCATAACTGTTTTCTTTCTCCAACAGTATTTTGATAATGAATGGTAGTTTGACAGTTCTTGATTGAGTGAACTAACTGAATGTTTTCTGTGGCCATTTGAGACTCAATGAGAGACCCTGAATTATAAAAAATTGCCCTTTTAGCTTTTTCCTCTTTAGGTAATTACCTATATATATCCAGAAGGACAACCCTTCTCAAACTTTAAATTTTATTATTATGTGTGATAATTGACTCATCAGTCAATTAGTGGTTAAAACTAACCACTATTAGTTTTAACAAAGAAAAACATGACCTGTTGCTTGCAGGTCTTTCTGGTGAAAGTCCAATAACTTTCTAAACTCTCTGCTGTATTAGAAACAGATTGTACACACACACACACGTATATATGTGTGTATACATATACACACATATGTATACATATGCACACATACATACATACATATATATAGTTTTCCCTCTCTGAAGGCTGGGACCCTGTTCCTGTCTTTAATGTCACCAAACTTCTTGTCTCTATAACTTTATATTTTTCTGCCTGACACTGTACCCTGGGAGAAGAAAGCAAGGATCTGCAGTTCCTGTCCTTAGGATGGTTTTCCACAGGAAAAGATGAGGGTTTAACTGCTTTAACAGGTGGCATATTTCCAGGCTCAGTTTGAGGACATTGGATTATGTGCTACATGTCCTAGCTCACATTACACCTACAAGATTCCTTCCCCACAACTAGCTAGAGAAGCAAAAATAATAAAATTGCTGAAACAAAGGATAAATTAAAACCTGTACAAAAGACTTTGTTTCTGTGTAAATGTACCTGGATAGAGAGGAGTTGTGCTACTCACTTGGAAAAAGGTAAACAAAAGTGAAGTTCGAGTGATACACATTCCATGAGAAAAAAAATGCCATATAAATCAATATTATTCTTGCCAAATGGAAGGAAAGCAAGATTTTCGAACTAGGATTAACAGTGAATCTAATGTGAATGTCAATGTAAGAAATATTCAAACCTGTAAAAAACCTTTTATGAATTTATTTGAGCCAAACCGATTACAGGTGCTGGCTGGGAAGTAAAACCTCAATGTGTTGAGGAAATGTTCTGGAAAATGGCAGTTTTGCACCTTATTTGATACATTGCAACCAAAAGAGGAGGCTTAAGTGGGTTACTGAAATCCATTAGTTATATATTAGGGAGATGGAAGAAAGCAAAGCAGGAAACCTCTGGGACTGGATAAAAAAATGGAATGGTAGACACATATTTTTTTTTTACCCAGGTGGGCACGAGATAGTTAACAGTCGAAAATTAATATGGTAATGATAATAATGAGGGAATTCCTGGCCTCTGCTCTGGTATGGTTGCTCACAGAGGAATCTTGACATTCCAAAGATTTGTTATCCTAGATGCAAAAGAACAAAAGGCAGGCTCAATTAAGGTAAAGACTGACTTTTGTCAGGGAAAATTCTAGACTATGAACACCTGCCATGAACTGCTTTTAATGAAAAAGTTTTTATTTCAGATCATTTTATGTGGTTACGTTAGGTCTCTTGAGTTTGTAAGGATGTCATGCAGGCCTCCCCTGAGGTTGTGAGTTTTAGCTCGTGGTCCCTTTTCATCATACAGTTAAGAAGCTGCCAGAGGCTACATGAGGAACTTGAAATTATGAGTTTACAGGCATATATTGTTTTATTGTGCTTTGCTCTGTTGCACTTCATAGGTGTTTTGTCTTACAAACGGAAGGCAAGATGCTTTGTTACAGATACAAGGTCTGTCTGCTTCATGCTTCAAAAAAAAGGGCAAATATTCAATAAATCAGGATTTGGAGTAAGAGGAGTTTTGTTGATTGAAAAAGTGCCAACCCAGAAGATGGGAAAACTAATTCTTAAATTTATCTGAAGGGAGACCAAAATGTAGGCACTAGGCATTCCCTTCCTGTCACCAAGGGGAAGAAATCTTGATGAGGCAAGAGACAGGTGCAGGCCTTAGAAAGCTAGTCAGCTAGGCACTAAAAATGGACCCAAGGAAGATCATGAAATTTCTATACCCCTTTGTTCCCAATCTATTGACCCCCAATAATCTGAGTCCACTTCTGGAGACTCCTATAAGTCCTTAATGAACAGCGCATATTTCCCTATCTCATCAGTAAGGGTAGCCTTCTGAAGAGGGGCTATCCTTGCCAAAACTCAACCAACCCTTCAGCAGGATTCTTCTAGTTAATACCAGGAACTATTAGCCTGAAGGCCATCAGAGAGGGAGAGAGAGAGAGAGAGAGAGAGAGAGATAGAGAGAGAGAGAGCGCACACACATTCCTGTTACAACTCTACTATCAAGAAAACTATGACTAGTTTTACTGTGATACTCAATATTAAGATGGTTTGGAACCAAACCTGCAGTATCTCTGAGGTATGGCTGTATAAAACTTTTCCTCACATACTATCACCAGTTTAAGGCCTCCTTTCCATGTCTAGGAAGTGTTGCGTGAGTCTGCAAAAACACTCCACTGAGTGCTCACATTTGCATACACAAAGTGCATGTTTACACACCCTATCAGCTTTTGCTTGTGTATACAGATTAGTGCATCGAGTCTTAGTTCAGAAAAATTTGCTTGTAAAGTGATGTAATAAGCATGTTGGCAGCCCCCAAATAATCCACTCCATTAGGAAGTACTGTGGTCTGAAAAGTTTATCAGCCCTGAAAATGAAAGCAGGCCCAAAAGCTTGAGCACACCAAGAACTGTGAGCACCTGTCCTTGAAGCCCTTCTGAAAATGGGAAATGAGAGAACTGCATTATTGTCCTCAGAAATCAAGTAATTTCCCCACTCATTTTTATTAGTGGTTTGTTGATTTTCTTTTTTAACTTTACAGCAATAATCTGTGGTAAACTGTTAGAAGGGCTCATGGATATGTACCTCAAATATGTATATAATCTGTCCAGAAATATCCAGACATGTAACATGTAACATGAAAAATAGACACATTTATTGAAGAAGACACAAGTTACAAGAAACATTGTACATAGGACAGTGGTGCCTCAGTCCCCTTCAAAGTAGGCACCTTGGGCCCCACACAGTTCTCCCAATCACCATCAGCTGCCCTGTTGTATTTTCCTAAATCTCATTGACAGTCTGAAATCTCTTCCCTTTCAAAGATGGTTTGAGTTTTGGTAAAGGCCAGAAGTTACAGGGTGCCAAAATCTGGCTTGTAGTGGGGCTAAATCACCTGGGTGATTTGATGTTTCACCAAAAAACTCTGCATGAGTTGTGATGCACAAGCAAGTGTGTTGTCTTGATAGAGCTGCCAATCACCAGTTGCCCATTGTGGCAGCTTTCTAAATCATCTGAATAGTTTTTGTGGAGTAATATTCAAGCTTAATGCAGATCTGTTGCTCTGCTTACTCAGTCATTTTGAATTCTATGACCACACAGTATACATGCTCACTCAATGGTATCTACCACCCTCACGGACTAGTATAGTGAAGTCATCATTGTTCATGCATGTGCATTCTGGTCCACTCTCTTTGGCTGCCAGGTTACATTGATGTTCTCATTATATTATCAACAGCTGTACTTTTTCTGGATAGATCTTGTATATTCATGAATTCCTTCAGCAAGCAAAAGACTGAGAAAATGTTTTATCTGAAGATTTACATTATTCTTTAGAGTAATGAAAAGTTCACTCATTTAAAAAAAATTTGATGTAAAATTCTTATTTCCACATTCTTATTCCACATATTCTTGTTCTGCATTCTGGGTATATTACTTATTTTCATTATATTTTTCCTGCTGGATATTTTGCTTGTAATTTTAACTTATTTAATTTTTTAAAAAATTATGTCTGTTCAAAATACTATTTCCTACCCTTGAAACTTTCAAAACATAAATCAATTTCTAATTTCTATGAAATTATAATTCACATAAATGAATTCACAAGATCATACATATCTTGACAATTGTATATACTCACATGACTATTTGAAACATGACTTACACATTCATCACATATGATGAACCCTTGGAAAATGTTGATGGGTAGAACTATGGGTGGGACTTGTTTTGACTGAATCCCTCATGCTAAACTATGTGGAGCTGCAAACAATATGTCACAAGTGATCCTACTTTCCCCTACCCCATATATCTCAGATACCTCCTACTACTACCACTCTAACAGGAAAAAGAACCAACATGGATCTCTTCTCTCCTATAAAAAGTTCATTATTTTCTTAAATTACTTAATTTAGATTTATTTATATCCATCATTCTCAGATGAAATTTAAACCTAAAATTTTGTAGCTTTTGACTGTGTAAAGATGATGCTCTGTTATGACTATGTACATCCTAGCCAAAAGCTACAACCCTAGAGTTAAGCCACCTAAAATACTTAAGTTTTATATTAATTCTGTTTCTCATACCTACTATCTAGCATCATGTTTATCTCTATGTTGTTGTGTGCAATCTCTAGGGATGATTTTCCAAGTTTGTCACTCACAAAGTTAATTGAGATTACCAAGTAAAATTTTTTACCCTTTGTTTTTCCAGATTATTTTTATTTCTTCTATTTTTTTATTTTGTTTAAGTTTTCCTTATGCCATTGATGTGCATGCATTGTTTTGCTTATTTAGTCTTTTCTTTATATGGATTCCGTATTCTATTTAAAAGATACTGAAACATCGTAGGGATAACATCTGGACTCCATCTTGACCAAAAACACGCCATCCTAGAGGCCTATGACTCCTTGCTTTCAGTAAAAATTTATACTTGAAATTAACCTAACCACATTCATAAAGGAAAGGATACACATGATAACATTTTTCTTAATATGCTCTGCAAAATAGTTGTTTTGTCAATATTTGTGCACATGCTATTTTATAAGCCCTTTGGGTAGTCCACTCACCTGGGAAAGCATCTTGTGACCACTTCAGAACCAACCACCCCCCAACAAGAGTTGTGGAACAACCGACCTCATCCTCATTCCCAAGCCTGACAACCACCCCAAGTCCCCTTACAAGCCATCCACAAGAAACCCTTGGGGAGCTTTATTTCTCTCTTCTGGTGGACTCCCTTCTGTACAACCTCTTTGAAATAAACTCTTATCTGCTTGATTATGTATTGAGTTCAATGCTAATTTCTATGACATGGATATTCAAAAGCCTAGCATTCATGGCCTGGGAACAATACCTCTTAATTAAATGTACTAGGATACTCAACATTTATTATCTATTTTGAAGAACAGACTTCAGAGGCACAGTATGAGCGCCAATCAAAGCAACACATAGCCACAGAATGAAATCATATATTATAGTGTGTCACTGTGCTAGACAGTGTTTCCCAAATCAAACTTAAATTTATATTCCATCTTCCTGAAACCAACATAATGCTAAGTACTATAGAAAGATTAATAAAAGATATATGTGAAGGGAGAGTGGCACTTAAGGATCCACAGAGTATATAAAACATGTGACTGTCTCCCATGCTAAGACTAACATCTAACATAGTATCTAACATGAAATAGGGTGATAATTGCTAGAGAAACTAAAAACTCTGAAGAATTTTGCACTCATTATTTTTGAAGAATAACTTTCCTTAATGTTTAACATGGTTAGAGACATTTAATTGGTCAAGTTCTAAGAAAGCTTGTAAGCTATTTATGAGCAAGTCTAGAAAGGTCTAATTTATTTGCTTTCTGATTAGAAGCATTCACTATGGAGAAAAAGTATTTGGCTTTAGTTCCCATTTCCTCTACATAACACATGCATTTCATCAGCTAAATTGATGTGTCTGAACTTGAATTGTTGAGACATTAAAATATACTTTACTTCATATTTTAGGAATTAAAAAGACTATATATTATAAAAACTCATAAATGTTTATAAGAAGTATATACATTTAGCACTATTGTTGATAATATTAAAGACTGCATGAATTGTAAACATTATTATCTACCATTACTCTAAATTTCCTTGACTTTGTTTGGACTTTTTATATGTCACTTGTCACTTAATTCCCAGTTTTACACCTATTTGTATAGGCTTTCAACTATTAAATAACAACTCAAATTTTATATTAGAGTGCATGCATCACATACATTTTATAAAAAATATAAGCACATTTATTTAGAATTTTCTATGAATCTCATAGAGTTGTAAATATTCACCATAAAATCAGAAAGCAAACAGGCAAGTTTGGTCCTTGAACAGAGTGAAATTATTAACTACCTTAATAGCATTACCAGTGATCTATTTATTATTTAATTATATAATGTTATGTTAATTTTAAATTTTAGAATATAGCTTACATTTTAAAACAATATTAGGCTATTGAAAGAAATTCCAGATGAGGAATTGATTTCATCTCATTTCCAGAATCCATAACCCCATCATTCTGACACTGAGTTTGCCATAATAAAACATTGATTTCCTTATATTAAAAAATCACAACTATCATCCTAAAATTAGTATGTGCATTTAAAAGTGAATAGCCTATGTGTTCAACTGCAGAATCCAGGGGTCTACTTTCCAGAGAGGAGGATTTAGTAATAAATATTGACTAGGCACTGTGAATTTAAACTTATAACAAAGGGTGCTACTAATAAAGGAGATAGTCTGCTACTTTAGGAAATCATCCCTTCCCCTTGTGTTATATCAATATGTAACATTTTAGAAGTCAAATTACCTTAGAAAGTTGAATAATAAGGTGTTTGACAGTATCTGCCAAACCAAGATTATCCATTCCTGACTCGAGTATACCACCAGTATACATGCTATTTTCTTTTTTTTAGTCACAAACATTTCTTGAAATTTTTAAGTAGACATGTATATCTTGCTCTCAGGTTTGAAATCTAATTCTCCCCAGTCTCTTTATAAATCCTGCTGAATCAAGAGAAAATTATTATTTTAAAAATGACAGACAATTTCTGGTATTTTGGGTGGTAGATTTTTAAAAAATTGTTTATAAGATAAATGTTTAAATACAGAACTTTCAATTCAACATTAGATACTAGGCAAACTACTGTTGCATAAATAAATATATAAAGAATTTATTTGTAATTAAAATTGAATTTAAAAATTCCTATAAATTATTTAAATTGACTGCTACACTGAAATAAACATTGAATCTAGCTAAGGAAGTAAAATACTGTGAAATTTTTAATTAATTGTAATCTCCAATGGGCTCATGAGCAAATCTGTTTTCACACTGGCACAGGACAGGCACATTCACTAAAATTGTTTTCTCTTCTTATAAAAAACAATGTCTCCATTAGGTAAGATAAATCTAGAGAAAATGAGTAAAGGCTTTCGTAAATTGTAGAACTTTACATATATATACATATATATATAAATTTGTATTTATATACATTCTGTAATGTTAAAATTATGTTCACTAATTCAAATATGTCTATTTTCTCAGATATAGCAAATTAAAACATTTAAATATAGTACCTAGACACAATTATATGAGTTGCATATTTTATTTAAATAAATTTGATTAAAAATATAAATTATTCAAACTATTCACTAAATTAAAAAAAATTCTGGACTTGTCGATATGTAAATCTAAGCACCAATGAATTCGTAGTTCATATAAAATAAATTCCAAACTTTTTCATGAGAACTAACAAAGTTCTACATGACCTAAATTTTTCTTCCTCTTAACTGAATTTCATACCATGTCTTTTTATCTCATTAATCTTCCCCCACCTTTGCTTGTGGGAGGTTGTATGAGGCATAGCATCATATTAACTTAATATTTTACCATGTAGTTGACATCTTCACATACTTCAGATAATATTAGAAGTCCAGAAACTTTACTAAGTTGATGGGCATCTGAGCTTTTAATAAGTATCTCCTTATTTGAGTTTCACATATATATTTTTTAATTTTTTTAATTTTAATTGTTCAAGTACAGTTTTCTGCTTTTTACTTCCATCCCACCCCACCAGCCCACCCCTCCCCTCCTCCCTCCCATTTCTGCCCCCCCCTTGTTTTTGTCCATGTGTCCTTTATACTTGTTCCTTCACACATGTATTTTTAAAGTATTTAAATATTTGCTATTTCTGGTCAAGATTTCAGTGAAGGTTAACATGGTATTCAGAACCTCCTATCATCACCTCAAAATTACAACTAAACTGCTGAACAGCCATCATTCAGAACTGCTTGAAATCTAGCTGAACAGAAATCCTATAACTATGAATGTAAAGAAGCCTCATTGAGTCTGGTAGGAGGGGCAAAGATCCAGAATGGGCTAGTCCCACACACAGATGTGGAAGATCAAAATCAGGAAGATTGTCTTAACTGCATAAGTGCTTCATGAGAAGCCAGCAGTCCAGTTCAATACCAGAATCCCCAGGCCAAGGTTCCAGTTCCAGGAAGAGAAGTCCCTACAACTCCTGGCTATAAAACCAGTGGTGACTGTGCTTGGGTCAGATGGAGGCTTCTGGAGCCCCAAGCATTCCTCTTAAAGGTCCTGCACATGGACTGAATCTGACTCATTGTCTCTAAGCTCCAGCACTGGGGCAGCAGCACATCAGACACCAGGGACAAACAGGAGGAACTGTATTGTTTGGCATCAGGGCAAGAGATTGGGTCAGGGCAACTTTCTCTTAGACAGAAGTGCTGGCAGAGGTGATCACTTCTTTGTTAAGCCTTCCTCACAAAATCTGCTTGCAGGCACCATATGTGAGCCTCCATCAACCAAACACTATTTCTTTGTTCTTCCTGAGACCGTGCCCCACCCAACATTTGGACCCACTCAAATCATTTCCAATGGCTTTTCCATACAGAAAGCTTATCTGAGCTCATGCTGCTGACTTTCCTAAAACTTTTCAAATAAACAGTATCTGACCTGTATGTATCCTGTACCTCTTGCTAGGAAGCCCCAGGCCAAGCCCTAATGGAAACCATCCTTGTTTTACAGCCTGGCTTCTCCTGGCCAACCCCCAGTCTATCGCAAATAGCATCCACCTGCAGATTACTTTGTAGCTCATTCCAGGTGGTTCTGTGCTGGGCACAGGTGGAGGCTGACCTTGGCTTGTACATCCCAAGAGGCCAGCACATGCAGTGGACCACTTCAAACCACAATGAAGCACCACCCAACAAACCTACACAAGCACACTTGAAGGGTTAACTTGGCAGGTACCTAAGCTGCAGTAAAATGAGTTCCACTCCATAAGGTCAGCTCTGCACAGCAGATCCTCTGTAGTGGTTGTGGCCAGTCATCACAACTGAGAAGCCTTGGGGGGAAATCCCTCCCATTGGCTTGCCAATAGCAATCAGGCTCAACTGCAGCAAGGGGGTGCCCACGGCCTACACTGTGGGGTGCACTTGGAGCATCCCCCTCTGGTAACTGGGGAGGCTGCAATACTGGACCCTAAAGGGAAACTATTAAATAAGGTCACTCTACAAAGGCCTGGATGTCCATCACGGGAGTGCTGGAAGAAGACAAGGAGCAAGAAATTTAAAACCTATTTAAAAATGAATGACAGAAAAATTTTTAATGTGGTGAATAAATACACCAGTATTTATACACCAGGGTGCACAAATCCCAAACAAGATGAACCCAAAGAAACCTACATCAAGGCACATCATCATTAAAATTCCAAAGGTTAAAGACCAAGAGAGAATCTCAAAAAGCAGTAAGAGACAAGCAGTTAGTTACCTACAAGGGAGCTCCCATAAAAATGTGAGCTAAATTCTCAACAGAAATTTTGCAGGCCAGAGGAATTGGCAAAAAATATTCAAAGCGATGAAAATCAAAGACCTACAACCAACATTACTCTACCCAGAAAAGCTTTCATTTAGAATCAAAGGATACATAAAGAGCTTCCCAGAAAATAAAAAAAAAAAAAAACTAAAGGAGTTCATCACAACCAAACCAGTATTACAAGAAATGTTAAAGGGTCTTTTTTAAAAAGAAAAAAAAAAAGACAGAGAGACAGATCAGAGATACAAATAACAAAATGGCAACAAACATGTATCTAGCAACAAGTATTTTAAAGGCAAGTGGATTAAATGCTCCAATAAAAAGAAACGCCATGGCTGAATGGATAACAAAACAAGGCCCTTATATATGCCATCTACAAGGACACACTTCAGTTCAAAAGACATACACAGACTGAAAGTAAAGGGATAGAAAAAGATATTTCATGAAAATGGAAACAAAGCAAAACAAATAAGCTGGGGTAGCATTATTTATACCAGACAAAACAGACTTTAAAACATTGGCTATCACAAGAGACAAAGAAGAACCCAGCAATTATACTTCTGTGTATTTACCCAAAGAAACCTAAAACACTAAGTTGAAAATACATAAGTGTTTTGCAACATTATTTATAATAGCCAACATAGAGATGCAATCTAAGTGTCCATCAACAGATGAATGGATAGAAAGAAAAGTGGTACATATATACAGGGTAGAGTAAAGTAGTTTTGTAGTTGTTCGTATGGAAAATAACACAAAAATTAATAAATAATTATATAAGGAAAAGCTCTTTTGCATACTCACAACTGTAAACCTACTTTTGCCCCTACCCTGTACAATGAATATGACTCTCCATAATAAAGAATGAAATCTTGCCAACTGCAACAACACTGATGGGCCTGAAGTGCATTGTGCTGAGGGAAGTAAGTCTGACAGAAAAAGACAAATGCAAGATGATTCCACTTATATACGGAATCTAAAACACAAAATAAGAGAACAAGCAGAACTGAAACAGACTCATGGACACAGAGAACATTTTGATGGTTGCCAGAGGGAAGGGGTGTTGCAGGATGGGTGAATAAGGTGAAGGGAGTAAAAGGTACAAACTGATAGTTCTGGAATAGTCACTGGGCTGTAAAGGACATATAGTAAAGGAATATAGTCAGTGACACTGATAGAACTATATATGGTGTCAGATGGGTACCGGATTTATCAGGTGATCACTCTGTAAGTTATATAAATGTCTAATCACAAGGTTGAATACCTAAAACAGATGTGATATTATACACCAACTCTAATTTAAATAATAAAAAATAAAAAGAAAACTGTTTTCTACTTTTTGGGTTTTAAGTTCAATCAATTTAATATCCTCGATGTAATGGATAAGTACATTATTTTGAGGATAAGGTGGTCAAGATATTTATGATGTATATTATAGCAGAGCAAAGTAGAGGTGATAAAAGATTATAAAAGATAATATTGTGTTGTTTTTGAATAAAAATAAACAAATAAAAATAAATCATTTTCCATGCTAATAGCTTTATACCAGGTGCCAAGTACTATATTATTTTGCTCTAGCAAAATATTATATCTGGACCAACAACTGTAGATGGAGCCACATTTATGTGTGCAATAAACCACAATAATTTACCAACATCTGTCTTTCTCTGCACAAGCCAATCAGATGAGCAAGATGAGATGGTAGTACTATTGCCACCCCCGTCCCACCTTCCCTTTTCACCTTTCACATTTTTGTTTGTGGTGCTATTCTTTACAATTACTGGAAAGGTTTGATTTATTATCCTAGGTTGAAGGTCACATTTCAGAGGCTTCTACATGACCCTTTCTACCATAATGGGACTTACTGCATGGGTCAGAGTGCACGTGAGGTTGTTCTGCCAGGAAAAGTGGGACCGTGGACACACTGGGATTACTGGAACTTAGAACTTCATTTATCATCTGACTACCACTACATCCAATTTTGAATATCAGAACATAGTGACACTTCAGTTCTCAAGAAATTAGTCTCTATCCAAAGCCTTTGTTTGAAATGTCTGAAGTTTCTCTGCATTTTTTTTTGTCCAGTGCCCAGTCTTTCTCGTAAAAGGTCACTAATCTCTCGGTAAAAGCATTGAAAATGTGCTTCTGGCACAGCTAAAGCGTTGTCCCTCAAGGGCCCCCATTTTCACCTTCACTAAAGGGGCTCTTGGTGTATGAACTGGTCCAGTGGAAAGGCCTTGACTCCATCATGAACACCCCAGACGTGTTTTCGATGACCAGAACTGGCACTTTTCTGCTACACGATCAGGTAACCATTTACTAGACTATTTCATTGTTGACAGTACTGAGGTTATTCAACCATTTCCTGAGATTTCTATGGATAAAACATTCAAATAACACTTTGTTTCTGTTTGCTATTAATGATAGGTGCCCCTGCTGTCTCTGGCTGTTGATTACTCTGGTTTTGCCTCTCTTACTCTAGGATAGACACACACCATCCTCTACGGTAGTCAGGAAACTCCTCTCAACTGTGGCATCTCATATTGCAACAGGACAGTAACTATACAGCTTTTCACGTGCTTTCTTCCTCTCATTAATGTACATTTCCACATATCATCAAAGTGACTGTTCTCTCTGAGGCCCTCGGAAGTTATAGTTTGGAATTAGTTGGGTTGTAGTATCACTGGTTAAAACAACTTCAATATTTCCATTTTCCTGAGCTTTTAGATTCTTTTCTCTATATTACAGCAGAAGTTATAGCAACTCAACCTAATTAAATGTATGTCACTATTGAATCCAAGTTTTTGTCAGTCAGCTAAGTAAACTACTGAGAGCTATTTGCAGTTATGTGAGCTAATACATTAAATCCAGAGTTTACAAATTTGGCCTAATCCAAATGTTATATTCTCTCCTATTTGGTCCAAAACTAGTGTGATTTATCTCCACGTAGATTATCCAGGTTTGGGTAGATGCAAATTAACTAAATATTGTGCTCTTGCTGGGAGGGGGGCATAGGCAAATTGTACTTGTCTCACGTCACAAGGTGATATTTGATTTTGCTTCTAAGATTAGTGGTAACAAGGAATAATTCCCACAGGCATTGAGGAGAATAGGCATCGCCCTCTAGTCAACCCCAGTTGAGGTTATTAGATGGCCATAAAACAGGGAAATCTGGTTTCCTCATATAGTAGGATAGGTTGCTTCTGCTGCTAGGATCAGAGAGTCTCAGAGATTCAAAATGCTAAGCTTCATTTGGATTTTCCATATGTTTCAACATGAATCCATAGGTCCCCACTTCTTCCCAATCCCTGCCTTGGCATTGACACGTGACTTGAAAATTGTGTCAACTCAATGTAAGTTGTGATCTTGCAATTCAAGCAATTACAATTACAATTTCAGTGTTATTGTGAGAAATATTAAAGTGAATGCTACAGTATAAAAAGAGAGTTTATTTTGGGATGACTTCAATAACTACTCTTCTTGTTTTCAATAACTACTTAGGGAGAGTTAAAATAAGCTTAGCTTATTCAATCCTTTTTGTAAACTGATGCCCTCAGAAGACACAGTCTCATGGGACAGTCCTTAACTCTTTATTGTTCCCCAAACATTGACGTCCATTAGTTACTTGGTCTCCTGCCACACTTTGCTTCAGTGAAGACTCCACCATATGTAACTTCAGATGATATTTTAATTAATTGTGAAACTACTTATATTATTTATCTTATTGCTGCATGCCAGCTCTAAAACATGGTGGTTTATACATGACCAGTATGACACAGTTGTTTGGAGCATCATCCAGGAACAGAAAGGTTGTAGGTTCAATGCCCAGTCAGCGCAACTACCTACATTACTGGTTCATTCCCCAGTCAAAGCACCTACTATACAGGGTACAGCTGCACACAATCTCCAGTGTGGGCACTGCAGGAGGCAACCAATCAGTGCTCCCTCTCTAAAAGCAGTGAAAAAAAAAACAGTCCTCGAGTTTGGAAAAAAAAATAATGAATAAAATATAGTGGTTTACAAGAAACAATAAACATATTGTTTCATAAGTTTATGCCACTAGAGTTTTAAAAGGAACTTGGCTAAACAGGTCACACACGGCTTCACTAAAATCATAGAACCATATGATGGATATGGCTTCATTCACCTAAAGATTTGACTAAGGCTGAGAGTAGCATCACATATACTCATATGTCTGGTAGTTTGGAGCTAATATTTGGCGAATGTCTCAATTTCTCTCCACACCCTCTCTGCAGGGCTGCCTGAGTATCTTTAAGGCATGGAAGCTGGCTTCCCTCCAGAAGTAGCATCTCACAACTCAAACACAGAAGCTTCAATGCTTCTAATGACCTAGTTTCATACATTAAAAAGTTTCTTTTATTACATCCAATTGCCCAGAGAGCCACCCCTGATTTAGTATGCAAAGTGACTTCACAAAGGTTAGGGTACCAGGAGGTGTGGATTAATGACGGTGCTTGAAAGTTGACTACCTTATCACAGCATGCCATGGATTATCCATGTTTTAGTTTCCTTTTTCAAGTGATATACTTGAGTTTAGGCCTGATATAGGCCTAAAGGAAAGCCCAACTGTATGATGACTCTTCACATCCAAACAGTAAGATTGTCTTATAGTTTATGCCAATTTTTATATCATTTGTGATCTAATCAAGAGCCAGAAGCCAAAGAGAAATAAATCATTGCTCACTATGATTTGAAGAACTGAACAAGACTGATGACATGAAGATTTCACAGACATAGAAATTCCAGGAATCTACTGCTTGAGAAGAGCACTGCTTGGCCAAGGCTGGTGGTTCTGAGCTTCAGGAGGTCACTAAACAAGTGAGGCTCGGAACTCTGAAATGAAATACTAGTTTTCTGGTGGTCTTGTTCCTGGGGACATGGTGGTGGTTTGGCTATTGTTAGACAAATAAATGTCAAAGGATTAAACTGCTGATTCTGGAACTAATTGCCATTGCTAGTTTAAAACATAAGTCCTTATGAACGATACTAACAGAAATTTGAAATGAACAAAACACCAATACAAAAGAACAAAACCTTTTCCTTTAGCTTTTAATCCTCTTCTATGGATTCCTTATACAGACACTGACTACAAAGTAGCACATATTTTTGCAGTGTTTTGACCCAGTGTCATAAAAGTCAGCATTAAAAATGGATTTGTGGCTGAGAGACATTATATTAATACCTGGTATAGTTGGATTTGTGAAAATATTGGACTAAACTGAGTTTATATTGTACAACTTAAGGGAAGCAATTTCCACATTCCCCTTGATAATCAGATTAAACTATTATGCAGTTATTTTCAAGATTATTCATACAAATGGCAGCAATGGCCCTCATGAGACATATTAAACACATGTTATCACCATTTCACCATCATCTTTTCATATATATAATGAATATCCTATGTGAAAGAAATATAGCTTTCTTTTTTAAAATTTTATTTATTTATTTTTAGACAGAGAGGAATGGAGGGAGATAGAGAGATAAGCATCAATGCATGGTTGCCTCTTGCATGCTCCCTAATGGGAACCTGGCCTGCAAGCCAGGCATGTGCCCTGATTGAGAATTGAACCAGTGACCCTTTGGTGTGCAGGAGAGCACTCAGTCCACTGAGCCGCATCAGCCAGGGTAGAAATAGTGCTTTCTTTTCCATAATTTATGCCACCTTACCTGGAATCAGTTCACATGGCAAATATATCATCTTAGTAAATATTGGCATTCAACTGCCACTGATAATTTGTGACATCTTGCTATGCTTTGTCTTCCATCACCACATGTTTACCATAGAGATATCAGTTTTTCTTCTCCAAATGGCACCTTCAGATCTGGACCTCATTGTTACCTCAATGCCAGTCATGGGGCAGGAAGATCTATGAATGCATCTTCATAGAAGCACTCTGCAATCATTCCTCTCTTGGTTTTATTGAATCATGAGATGTTGGCTGAAGCCTGGCTCTAATACACTTACATAGAACCCACAGAAATCCCCTTTTGCCCCATCCCATCCAAACAAGCCTCATTTTAGGGAAAAGTCATCCTTTTCAACTTTTATCTTCACCACATTCTACCTCTTCCTTCAATAATTTTTCTTTCCCTTTCAACTACTCTACAGGCTGCATATGTGAAGTGTGTCCAGAAAATATCCAGTTATATGATATGAAAAATAGACATGTTTATTGAAGAAGATACAAGAAACATTGTACATAGGACAGTGATGATTCAGTCCCCTTCAAAGTAGGCACCTTGGGACCTTACACAGTTCTCCCAATCACCATCAGGTGCCCCATCATATTTTCCTGAATCTCATCAACAGTCTGAAATCTCTTCCTTTTCAAGGGGAATAGTTTTGGGGAAAGGCAGAAGTTGCAGGACACTAAATCTGGGCTGTAGGGGGGCTGAGTCATCTGGGTGATTTGATGTTTCACAAAAAAACTGCACAAGATGTGATGCGTAAGTAGGTATGTTGTTGTGATGAAGCTGTCCATCACCATTTGCCCATAGCTGCTGCCTTCTGAATCATCCGGACAGTGAAGAGTTTCTTCAGAGGAATTTTCAAGCTTAAGGCAAAACTTGATTCAGATTCATTGCTCTACTTGCTTAGTCCTTTTGAATGCAACAGCCACACAATACGCATGCTCACTCAACGGTGTCTACTGCCTGCACTGACTGGTATATTAAAATAGTCATTATTCATGCATGTGCATTAGCTGTCAGGTTACATCAATGGTGCATGGACTATTCTCATTATATTAACAATGGCTGGACTTTTTTTGTGGACAAACTTCATTGTATGTTTCAAAAAATTTTGTTCTACAAATAGATGATTAGATCCACACTTTTTGCCTTATCAGCTTCTTCTCTTTTTTTTTTTTTTAACTTTTTCTTTATCTCCTACTACATGTGTCTTTTGAGGAATGAAACACTGCTTTTACCCTTACTGGTCATGTGGATTTAAGTAGATAAAGTAACCATTTTTGTTCCTCTGTTTTTCATATTATACTGCAAATAATATTTCTTCCTCATTGGAATTTTAGGTAGATGAAATAAATCAGTGTAAACTTATGAGGAGTGTACTTGGTACACAGTAAGTATTAAATGTTTTTGTCATTGTTTTTTTGTTCTTATTGATACTATCATAATAACAATTATTGAATGGGAGTGAGTGAACATATTTAGTAACAATTATGGACATCCAAAAAATTTGTATCTTAAATATATAATCACAATTTGATACAATCGATATATATAGGGGAAAATACTTTTGAACAATTATATTATTAATTAACAAAAGCACCCAAGATAATTTATACCAAATAAAGCTTTGCAAGTGAAATATCCACTTACTTATATCATTTCTCCAAGTTATTTTATCAATTAAGCTCTTACTCCAAATAATAACTGTACCTGTTCAATACTTTAAGAATATAAAAACAAAAGCATGACCAGGATTCAGCAGAGATGGTTGTGTTTATAATGCTTCAGAAACCCACTTATTTTCCAGTGACTACTAAACACAATGCCATATTATATTTAAATCTTTCTTTTTTAAAAATTACATGGAAACTACTTTTGGTTATTCAGTTTTGAATCAAGTAGAGTACCTCATTTATATCACCCACACATGTAATCATTTGTTGATTTAATATGCATTGTGGGACAGCCATCAAATGAAATAGCGGATTAATATTAGAATGTGAAATTGAATAAAATGAGATAAATGATAAGGAATTAACTATAATTGTATCTGTTTTTCCACACAAGAGATTTGTTCAAATAGAAAACTCTGTAAGCAAAATTCAAGTACTGTACATTATTGAAGGGTTATATGACATATATTTTTAATTTAAGATGTTTATTTGTGAGAGAAACAAGGAATTTAAAAACACTGAAGTGCTTTAAAGTGCTTTTCAAATATGAGGAGTCTATCTATTAAAAACTGGATTGTGGAGTAGAAATGCTTTTCTACAATGATAATGGAATTTGAATTTCAGAGATAGAGATTTATACTTTAATCCCTACCTCCCACTCTAAAACATATACATACTTACAACTCATAGAATTACTGTAGAAATGAAAGTAAGAGAAAGTTTTCTAATAACAAATTTATAGTTAAAAATCAGCCTGACTCTATATGGTTGGTAATGGTTTAGTGTTTTTATTTTCTTATTGGAGAGCTCATATATGGACTATTGAACTATCCCATAAAAAATACTTTGCCAAGAAATAAGGTAAAGAAGAAGACAGGAAGGGAGAGTCTGTAGTTGACCCAGAGAAGTATGGATGAAGTCATTTAGAGAGAGGATCCCAAAGGAGAATGTAGTTCATACTGCTAAGAGTTTATAATGTGGAAAAAATAACAGATGAGAAAATATAAAGCTTATCCTCTCAGGGATAAATTGAGACCATTGAGGTTGAGATTTACTGAAAAATCTCATAGCTAATAAATGGCAGAGAAAGAATGAGAGCTCTGTTCTCATTCTAGAACATTTGTTCATTTCCTGCTTGAAGACCAGAGACCATCTGGTCGAGGATTACAGATCACTAGAGTTTTTTGCCTTGTATCTTCTATGAGGAGAAATTTACTTCAATGTAGGTATGTATTACAGAGTGAATTAAAGATATTAGGACCAAGACAGGATAAGAAATCATGGAGCACATCCATCCGAAAAGTAGTGACAGATTTAGCCACCACCACTGATTTGATAACAGATATCTCAAAGATAGCTATCATACATACTCACACCGTGCTGTATAAGATATAATGGGTAAATTGGTTATAGATAGGTAGATTCATAGTTGCCTCTGCACACTTTTTGTCATTTTCTCTTAGACAACTCCTTCCTTCCCTCCTCACGCCAACTAATTCTTCAAAATAATTGTCAATAATTGCCTCTTTTGTGTATGCCTTGTCTAATTGCCTTCTTTTCCCTCAGCTTCAGTTAATGGCTCAAGTCTCTCTCCCTTGTCCTACCATGGTATCCTATGCATATATCTAACTGTATGTCATGTTACTTGTGACTTGTTTTCTCACAAGAAACAAGAAAAAACAAAACGTGTGTTTTTTGGTTTGTTTCAATAAAGTATTCTGTACAAAGACTGTTTTGCTTACCACTGGGCCCCCAAAAACTGTTTAGAACTTAGAGATACTGGTTGTTTTAGAGTAAAGTTAGCTGTTGTTAATAAAACTCCAGTAAGAGTGGCTTTTTAAAGAGCCAAAAGTTATTCTTCACTTATGTGATGTGTAATATATGGTGGGAATTCTTTAGCATACGTAGTCATTTAGGTCCCAGATGATCGAGAAAATGTCATGCTTACCATGTGTCTTAGAATTGATATCAGTATACCAGACAAAAAGGGAATATTTTGAAGATTATGTGGTGGTTTTTGTATGGGCAAGCCTAAAGTAGTGTATATGATGTCTGCCAGGATTGCATTGGCCGTAACCAACTACAAGGAACCTTGAGAAATAGACTGTAGCTGCATATGTAAGGAGAAAGAAAGAAAAAAAGGTTGATGAATATCTAGGGAGGCTTTACCATAGAAGTATTTAAATTTTGGCCAAAGGAATGAAAGGATAAATAAGTGAATGAATATGAGTAAATAAATATGTAATCAGTACAGTCCAGCTCCTCTGGAATTGCCAGTTTCCCACTCTCTTTTCAAACTTGAAGGCTTTATGGCATGTGCTCTGTGCTGTTTTCTTCAGTAAGAATGACCATTATTACATTTGGAATGGATACAAATACAAACAGACTTTCCATTCTGCAATCTTACAACCTTTTTTTTTTTAAGTGAAAGCTCTGATCCAACAGCATTTTTAAAAAAATTCTATTTATTTATTTTTTTAGAGAGGGAAGGGAGGGAGATAGATAGAGAGAAAGAGAGAAACATCAATGTGCGGTTGCTGGGGGTCATGGCCTGCAATCCAGGCATGTACCCTGACTGGAAATCAAACCTGCAACACTTTGGTTCGCAGCCCGTGCTCAATCCACTGAGCTACTCCAGCCAGGACAATCTTTTGAAATATAAAAATTAAATGACATTTCACTTCACACAATCTACAATTCCCCAAAAATGCTAATAAGTAAACATTGTTATGTTTTTTTTAATAAGAATATAGAATATCAGGGCTTATTTCCCAGTCCCACTGGGAATCACTAAATCCCAGCTGACTATCACTAAAGGACCATCTCACCCCAACACCTGTATCTTCTCACTGCATGTGGCTAACTGATGTGTTCCTCTTAAGGATACAGTAAGATTACATCCTCTGCTATCTTACATTCCGAAGTATACTGACCAATTTTAAGTGATCTATACTGAATAATAATCACAGAGAAACAAAGCTGTTCTCTGATTTTTTTAACTTTTCTGAAAATGATAATGTGTAATAAAATAAGAAATCCTGAGGATTGTTATGCAAGATAAAAAAACCAAAAGTTCTTGTCTTTACACTATATTGTACTGTATTTAGAAATTTTAGTAATATTTGAAATATTGTTATTTTACATCTGAGTGCCAGTTTTAACAAGAACCAAGGAAGCAGATGTCCTGTGATGTCTTTTTCTTTTGCAGTGTTATACATTTTGGAGCTTTTTTTTGGAGAGGGAGATAAAACATCAAGAGTTTGATGCACTATCCTTAATGCACTATCTTTTTCATCTGTCTGTACCTGATATGAGAATAAGATCTTGCCAACCGCATTTAGTCAACTGTCAGGGAAATCCCACCTCTGCCTGCACACAGGGGTCTTCTATTGATCCAGCAATGGGTAAAGCCAAATATAGTCCAGGGATCATTAAGATATTTATATTTCAATTTGATATCATAATTCATCATTACTTAGAATAAAGAGGAATGTGTCAGGAAAATAAAGATTACATTTCATGCAGTGCTTACTAAACAGTGAAATACTCATATATGTTGAAGGTATATTGGATTAAAAGTATTATGGCATCAGATGGAATTTCTGCATTATTATGACCAAATTGCAAATAATTTTGAGAGTATTAAAACATTTGGAGAAGTCAGCCAACCACTAATCATAACTATTCTTTATTTAAGTAGTTTCAAGACTTAGCAAATTTTGTAGGAATGTATATTTTCATTATTGTATATCAGGAAGCCTATGTTTATTTTAAAAGTTAACAATACTTATGAATAAATATTAGAAAAATAAATTCAATATAAAATTATTTTATTCAAAACAGCAATAACTATTATATAAAAACATTATGTTATAAATAATGAAAAATAATTGAGCTGGTGAATGTCTAAGCACTTCTATAAGATTTTATCCAAATTCTTAGCAGCCTAGGGTTCTTTCTATGATGCCCACTATTGTTTGCATTGTTACTCTTAAAGAAAAAAAAAAAACAAAGCATGAAAACTCCTTAACTAATAACAAGAATGAATTCTATATATTTTAACAAGTCAATAGGCTATTGATCTGGGAGCTAACTTTTTTCTAACTGTAATAAAGGAATCACAGAATTAAAAGTGAATTTATAGGCATAAATAATATTATTGCATAACATGTGCTATATTAATTGAGTACTCTATGTCATTTCCCTTTGTTATCCTTTTAAAGAACTCTAGTTTTGATTGAGCTATAATGTGAATATTCTTGGGACTAAATCATAATTCATCCAATCCAATTTTTACTAGTGAATGATTTAGGGATGGATACATGGCTGTTTGTCATGATACCTGGAGCTAAAGTATTCATGTTGCAAAGTGATGCCACAAGCCTTAGAATCAAAGCCAACTGGGGAAGACTGGAGCAAGTCTGTGTCCTGGAGGAACTGTAGAAAATCCTGATCTTCCTGCCGTCAGATACTTTAATAAATACAGAATATATTCATCATAGTTTGATCTGGGCACAGTCTGGATAAAACATCCAGTAGGATTTCATATATCTGTTGGCAAGGAATAACATTACAGTCAAGAGGTTCTAGTTTCTTAGATGCAAAATGAAGACCAAACATCAATTTAAATTAACTCACAAAGAGAATATAAAATAAAATATGTAATTTATTCATACATTTATTTGTATTTATTAAAAAGAAAAAGAAGAGGAAGTAAGAATTATTTAAAGTATTTCATAAAATGGAAAATGTGCTGCAGATATTTTTAAATTATAGAAAATAATTGTCACCATAAGTAAAATTATAAATATGCATATCTTTTAAAGCATATTTTATTGATTATACTAGTATAGTTGCTCCATTTCTTTCTCCCCTTATCCCCCTTTGCCCAGTATCTGCACTCTCTCCAGCATCTCGTACCTTTAGTTTATGTCCATGGGTCATACACGTAAGTTCTTTGGCTTCTCCATTTCCTATACTCTTCTTAACCTCCTCCTATCTATTTTGTACCTACCAATTATGTTTCTTATGCCCTTTACCTTTTCCCCCATTCTCCTGTGCTCTCCCTCCCCACTGATAACCCTCCATGTGGTATCCTTTTCTGTGGTTCTGTTCCTGTTAAAATTGCTTAGTTTGTTTTGGGGCTTTTTTTTTGTCTTTTTTAGGTTCATTTGTTGATAGTTGTGAGTTTGTTGTCATTTTACTGTTTGTAGTTTTGATCTTCTTTTTCTTAGATAAGTCCCTTTAATATTTCATACAATAAAGGCTTAGTGATGATGAATTCCTTTAACTTGACTTTATCTGGGAAGCACTTGATCTGTCCTTTCTTTCTAACAGAGAGCTTTGTTAGAGTAATCTTGGATGTAGGTCCTCGCTTATGATTTGGATGTTGGAACATTTAAAGTTGTTCCAGAGGTTCCTAAGCCTCTTCTCATTTTTTTTTTTTGAATTCTGCTTTCATCATTCTATTCTGGTTGAATATTTATTTAATCCTTCTGGTCCAAACTGTTGATTTGAGTCTTGGTTTCCTTCACTTCACTGTTGGTTCCATTTATTTTTCTTTATTTCACTTTGTATAGCCTTCACTTCTTCCTTTATTTTGTGACCATACTCAACTATTTCTGTGAACATCCTGACTACCATTGTTTTGAACTCTGCATATAATAGATTGGCTATCTTCCTGTCACTTAGTTCTTTGTGGTTTTGATCTGTTCTTTCATTTGGGCCATATTTCTTTGTCTGGGCAAGCCTGTTATGTTTTGACAGCCTTAGGTATTTGCCAGAGCATGACAACCAGATTTGCTGCATTGTGTTGCTACATGTGAGAAAAGGGCAGATAGGGAACAATGTCATTTGCTAGGCTTTTGCCCCTCTTTCAGTCACTTCCCTTGCTACCCAAAAGCAAATTGCATCTGTTGAGGTACTGCTCTGGTGCTGATTCCCAGGTGGGTGGGCTTGTGTATGTTCTAGGACCCTGTGTGCCCCTCCAAGGTACATTTTTGTGAGACTGGGAGTTACTCCTGCCACCACAACCCCCACAGATTTTTTACTGCCAGAAGTTTTGTGGCTTTATTGCCCCATGCTGGAACCCCAGATTGCACACTCTGTCTCATTCCCCAGTTAGTCCTCCCATTTTATATGCACTCGAATGTGGAATAAACCAGTCTGCCAGTCGCCACCTTGCCACATGTCTTCTCTGACCCAGATGCCTGTCCCCACCCCTCTTACTAGTCTGGATGAATGTTTCTTACTCCTTGATTGTTGGACTTCCATGCAGTTTGATTTTTTGGCAGTTCTGGTTGTTATTTGTTGTTAAATTGGTTGTTATCCTTCTTTTGGTTGTGCAAGGAAGCAAAGTGTATCTACTTATGCCTCCATCCTGGCCAGAAGCTCTAAATATTCATTTCTTGGACAAATTATTATCTTTCCTTTTAGGAAAGTGAAGAACTTTCTTCCACTCCCTGCAAAACAAAAGCCTGTTCACTTCAGATTTATATATATCAACAGTCCTGAAATTTTGATTTCCACAATACCTTTATACTTTTAAAAGTTATTGAAGACTTCAAATTGTTTTGTTCATGTGCATTATATTTATTTATATTTATCAATTTAGAAATAAAAATTGAGAAATGTATTTAATTATTCACATAATTTAAAATTCAAGAATAATAAACTTAACCTAAATAACACATATTATGATAAATATTTTCCAAAAAAAGTAAAAAGTATTGAGAAAACTGAAATTATTTTACATTTTTCCAAACCTCTTTGCTATCTGGGTTAAGGGGGGGGAGTCATTTTTCTATATATGCTTCTTCAATCATACTGTTGAGATACAATGTTTTGGTAGTTTTATATAAAGAGAATCTATTGTCAAATAGAAATGTAGTTGACAAAAGGTTGGTCTTTTCATGAAAAATGGATATTCTTCAATACCATATCAAAATTCAACAAGCTTTACTTTCTTAAGATATAGTTGCAATGTGTAATCTTAAATCATGTGAGCTTTTTGAACTCTTTTACATTGAAATCTATTGGTCTGTATAACCCAGAGAATGAATATTTTACCCATGCATGAAAGCACATTGTGTGGTACTCATCTGGAAAATATTTACTCACTTTTCAGATATTTTGAGTTTGGATACATCCTACTATAAAATATAAAATTTAATATTAGTTGATATTAAAACTCACCAAAGATATCTTTAACTTTGGAGTAGTTATCAAGCTCTTATTTCAGACAAAGCCTTTTCAAAACTATAATTTTACTTGAAATCTTATGTTTTATCATTAGTTAAAATAATACTGAGTTGTTTTCCTTCAAATGGAAGAAGAATCAAATCTTTTATTTTAAAAAATCTGCAAAGTACCCAAACCTGAAATTAAAATATATATATATATATATTTCTTTCAGTTGTCATTTCAAGAAAAAAATTTATCTCATAAAAATAGCAACTAGTTTGCCCTGGCCAGGTAATTCAGCAGGTGAAGGGTCTTAACACACACCAGAAATTTATGGGTTCAATTCCCGAAGATGGCACATATCTGGGTTGCCATCTTTCAGTCCCTGGTTGGGGTGTATGTGGGAGATAACATCACTGTTTCTCTCTCACACTGATGATGTATATGTTTCTGCCTCTCTCTCTCTCTCTCTAATATTGGTGAAAGCATAGCCTTGGATAAGGACAGAAAAAAGGAAAAATAACGACTAGTTTATCTTTCAAACAAAAGATAAACCACACATTCTTTCTTTGGACATCCACCAAACTTTACAACAAAAGCACTTCATAATTATCTCCCATTTAGTCACACTGAATATTAAATGTTATGTCCATAATTATGTGATTTAATAAAATTGATTATAGCTTTATCCAGGGGATTACTCAATAAAACTTTGCATGTGTGTGCGGTTGGTCATGGTAGTGGTGGTAGTGATGTGCATGACCTCAGTGTGTAGAGTTGAAGAATTCGATGAATACTAGCACAGATTAATCCCACCATTTTTATATGTAATCAGTATCAAGAGTCACACCCGGGTTTGATACTGATTACTGGAAATACCAACACAGGAAACCAAAACAAGTAGAACTTTAGTATTAGTATGAGTGTAGTTTTGATCTTTTGGACCCATTGAAATGGTGTCTTCCTCCCACAGAAGTTAACAGACTGCCCTTAGAAAACTGCTGTAAAACATGCTTATAAATGTACTACTACATGGTTTTTCACTTATACAATATTATTACTTAATAGATAGCTTTATTCTTAATAGCCACCTTAGAATACTAAATTTAATTGGTGTAAATTGCTAATTAAATAATATGTTTGACAGCATTTGCTAGGGATAGAAAAACTTTTTTCAGAATAAATTGAAAGACATATTTCACAATTTTATTTTTTGATTCAAATCAGCAAAATGTTCTATTACATTTCTAGCACAAAAAGTTGTTTCATGGTTAAACTTTTTTTTTATACTTTTTTTTTAAGATTTTATTTATTTATTTTTAGAGAAGGAAGGGAGGGGGAGAGAGAGAGAGAAAGAGAGAGAGAGAGAGACATCAATGTGCGGTTGCTGGGGGTTCTGGCCTGCAACCCAGGAATGTACCCTGGCTGGGAATCGAACCTGGGACACTTCATGGTTAAACTTTTAATTTACCTGAGACTCAGCAAACCAAACAACAAATTCCAAGTTTCAATCTCACTCCTAAAAACAACAGATATTTTATTTCTTTGCTTCTTTCTTCTAATAAAACAAAATAATATAAAACATACTTTATAAAATGGAATGTCAGTATAAATGAAGCATACTGTGGACATAACCAAAAATTAGTTTATATAACTTCAGTATTACTTTACTACAAAACAAAAACCTTAACATATATCACAAATATTGATATGCTTAACCTAGATATATTTAAAGTCGTCTCTATTCCATCCTTGGAGCTGAGAATTCTAGCAGGCACAGTACATTCTTTAGTGTAATAGAAAATAATAATTTACAATAAGAATTTGATAATCAATTACAGAATGCAACTCCATAATTGTACTATGTAATCAATCATCAAAGAAAATATACTTGAAACATGTGCATTAAATTTCAGATTCTAATTAATGTACTTTATTGATCTTAAACTTTATGCACATATAAAAGCTTTCATGGATTTGCTAAAAAGAAGATGATTCTTGAAAATGATTTAGAGAAATATTTGCAAGTGAAATACTTTTATTTAGTTTTATCTGCAATAGTACTAATTAAGGTAGTACATTTTGTTAAATATTCATAAGTGATGCATCTCTGAGAAATAGGAAAATGACAGGCTGATTTTATACAACTATGCAATTAAAATAATTTGCTCTGCCTGTTTTCAGAGGATATGAAATCCATAACCTTACTCTTTATAATTTCAATTAGACCTCAGATTAATTGAGGAGAAATGTCTTTGTTCTTTTATATGGAAATAAATTAAAAATAACAAAAAACTATTTTATGTAGTGTTATAAAATAAAACAGTAGTCAGTTCAATGTACATGTAATTTTAAGTACTAGTAAGCAGTAAGAAATATAACAATCCAGCATATTCTTACTACTGGTACCATGGGATGGTTGGTTGGAGCCCAAGCAGTCTCTCCCAGCAAGTGGGATGGCAATAGGGTGAAGTTCATACACTGAGTGTGTGGAAAGCTCAAAATATCAATGGATAGAGCCCAAGTATGCCAAAAGCTAGCTGAATAATTAGAAAGGAAAGAGTCCTTCTCTCTCCTTCCAGGACCAAATTGGGGTGGGACCAGGGAAAGGCAGGCACATGCACCAAAGAAGTCAAATTGGTTTGGGAGAGATGGAGGATGGGGAGATGGGATGGCGGGGAGGGAAGGGAAAATTCTGGACCAAAGAGACCTGTCAGTCTAGCCTGGGGAAAGAAGGAATTGGTTGGAAGGTGAACTCATCTGAAGCAGGGCAAAAGTTTTGAGAAAGTACCTGGCCTGCCTTACTTCCAAGCTAATATAATATAATCCCAGGAAAACAAAGAAATGGGCTCTGGCTCTGGCTTTGGCTCTCTGGCTTGGGATCTACACTCCATCTGACAGTGGACTCACCTGTTCACTCCATGGGCCCTGTGGACTTAGCAGCCTTGTGGCCCATTGATACAGGGTGCAACCAAGACAGGGTTCCCAAATAGGGATTTGGAATGGGGTCCAGAACTCAAGGTGTCCAGGAAACATTAGAAAAATATATAGCATGTCCTCACTGCCTCCCCCCAGGTTTGAATTGGGGGAAGAGACACATGGAGCAGGACCAACAGAACTATTTTGTACAGCCACAGCTTTGTAGCTAACTTCTGGCATGGTCATTTAACATATCTATAACTTTTACTGGTTTCATGGATATGTTAAATAGCTGTGGCCTTGCTTTGAGCAAGGGAGAAGGGAGTGACTTCCACCCAAGATGTAACTGGGAGGCATTTCCCCCAAGTTACAGCACCTGTGTGAGAGCTTGGAGAAGATTGGTTCCATGACATGGGGCCACACCTGCCCAGACTCACTATGGCAGCCCAGTAAAGCTGGAAGGATGCGGGAGTGCTGGCAAGTGTAGCCGACTGTGGGAGGAGTCAGAAATGAGGCTGCAGAGGAACACTGGTGTAGGGATTTAAACCAAGACAGGGCAGCCATTGGAGGGAGAGCCACTCGGCTTTGGCAGAGTGGTGACCCCCCTCACCGCAACTTTGGTGGAGAGAAGAACCATGCAGTTTTGACCAGAGTGGGGACCCCTGTGGCTCTGGTAGAAGAGGACCACATAGCTTTGGGGTGCTCCCTTTGGCCACATGGCCTGGGAAGCAGGAGAGACTTTGCCTGGAAGAAGGGTGAAAGAACTCTTGCCAGTAGGCCATGAAAAGGTGCCACATGGCTTTGCATTAATTGGAGATCCTGCCTGGACAGCGACACAACTGACGGTGTCAGGAGTCTGAATCATGGATGTTTGCTTCTTTTCCTGAGTTATGGCACCCCAAATTAGGGCAGGGGGACAAGGAAGCACTGTGGGCATCTGTGGGTATCCCAAAGGACTTTGATATTTTAATAAAGACATTAGGTCACAACTTTAAGTCTGTATAGCATTGAATAAACATTTCCTTTTCTTTTCACAAATCTCTGGCTTTGAGAGATGTCTTTCCTATAAGGCAGTGGACATAACAAACTTGGGGGGGTCCTTTTGGTAATAGTATATTGTCCTCACCCCCCTTGGCCCCTTTGCTCTGTAACAATATGGCTTCCAGGAAGCAACCAATCTCTCTCCCTCCCTCTCTCCCCTCCCCCTCCCTCTCCTTCCTTCTCCCTCTCCCCCTCTCCATCTCTCTCTCTCTCTTTCTCTCTTTCTCTCTCTCACCTGATGATTCATAGGACCATGTGTTTGTGCTCTCTCTAGTGGGAGTATTCTATCTTGTGGTTCCAACAACCTCAAGACTCTTGGCTACGGGCTCGACATGCAGGCTCCAGGAGGGAGCCTGAACAAACAGAGGTGGGGAACAAGCTACATATGCCACCTGGATGAATGTTTAGCAGCTTTCTGTGGGCTTTGAAAGTCTGTACTTCAATGTAGAAAAGGAAACTAGACACTACCTTTTGTATGGTTGTTGAGGAGAAGATGGGCTTTAAGACACAAATTCGCCATTCTCTCAGATTGCATAGGACCTGAACTAAACCCCATTCCTTTTATACCAGAATCCGCCTCACCTCTTTGGCTTTTATGCAACAGGCAGCTGTACCTCCTCTTTTGTGTTTGGTTACACTATTACTCTTTAATCTCCATCCTGCTACACCCTGGGAAACAATCTTTATATTCCCTAGGAGAGAGTGGGAATCCAGAATTTGGTGAGAGTCAATTACAAAAAATGATTTACAATAATCAGATTATATTATTATTTTTTGTCTCATGACCTCTGAAAACTAGATATGAATCTCATTGTCAAACTTTGATTCAATTAAATTACTTTTTTCTGGTCTTTTCCTGCATCAGTTACTGATACACAATTAGAAAAGAAAATGTATGTCTAATTTTTTTCATTTGAATATTTATTTCATGAAAACGTTATAAGAAATTTGTGACTAATTTATCTTACTTTTTATTATTTTTATGAATGAGCAGTGGGGTGTATGAGGAAACATAAAGACTCTTGTCCATGGATTTTGTTTTATGTGTTAAGTTTAAATATTTTTTAAAATTTTCAGCTGTATTGAAGTATAATTGAAAAATAAAAATTGTATATTTTAAGACATACAAATGGTGATTTATTTATTAAAATATTTTACTTTATTTATTGAACATCTACTTAATGCTAGGTTTTGCAATAAATTGGAGGGGGGATAATGGATTCAATGAGTGGAAAGTTTAACTCATGCAAACTGGATGCATTCTGGAGTTCTGTACAATATCATGCTTATAGTTAAGAACACTATTGTACACTTAAAAGTTGTTAAGAGGGGAAATCTCGTGTTAAATATCTTACCACAAAATAAATTAAATAGAGACTAAAAATGTTCTTAATTTTAGAGACATGGCAATGAACTAAAACATATTTATGAGGTTTTTAAAAAAAGTAATTTGGTAAAAGCCATTTCAAAGTGGATTGATAAGTGAATGGACAGTGATGAAATAGCCACCCTAGAAGAGTTCAATTAAAAAAATAAACACTATTTAAAAGGAAAAGTGCAGTACAGGTAATACATTGCTCAACGATAGCATTAATCATACTTTGCAGATCACATATAGGCAGTTTTGAAAGACAAACTTTTGGGGGTTGGAAAATCATATCAAACCTCTAACTTGACAGGTCTTATTTAAACTACATTTTTTTCCTGTGCCAGTACATGCATTTAACTAGTAGATTTAGCAACCCACATGAAAGAAGTCAGTATAATACCACTTGTACTGTTTTAATATAGTTTATAATATACTTAGGGTATCCTAGAGGAATTATTACTTCCAAGAATAACTTAGAATTTTTTGAAAATTGGTAAAATACCAGAATGCTAAAATGATTCACAATTGTAATACAGGGTACCCAACTAGATTTAATTAAGAATTTTATCTTAATCACATTTACTGACTATATTTCTATAATATGGAATTTTAAGTGGCATTTCCAAAGTTTTTACACACATTTATGCAAATATGAATCTGTATGTGTTTACCTGTATACACTTTTTGGGGGAATTATCTCAGATATAACAATATTTTCTGTTATTTCTCTATTTGTGAGTTATGTTATAGGCATAAATATTTTTTTAGTAATTTGTGGACAGCCCTAGCTGGTGTGACTCAGTGGACTGAGTGCCAGCCTGTGAATCAGGAAGTCACTGGCTCAATTCCTAGTCAGGACACATGCCAGTGTTGTGGACCAAGTCCCTGGTTTGGGGCATGTGAGTCAAGACCACAGGTTGATGTTTTTCTTCCTCTTTCTCCCTCCATTCCCCTCTCTCTACAAATAAATAAATAAAATCTTCAAATAATAATTTGTAGATAAGTTTTATTTCTAGTGAGTTCCTTGATATTGAGTGTGTGAACTTTCCTTTTGGTATTTCATTTCACTTCACCTTTACTAAGATTTATTCCATTATTTTCTCCTTTTAAATACAAATTAGGAGTTAAATTTTAGGACAAAGTCAACAATGGATTATGCATGACAAAGTATACTGACTGAAACATAGCTTTACGAATAATTGTATTTTATGACACTGTGTGACAGGAAGAGCTGACCTGGAAGACAGACTGCTGTGACACACTAATCTGGGCTAGCTGTCCCATTGCACACGCACCATTTAATTAGATTGGATTTTAAATTCTGTAAGTCCATCTAACCAAGTAGCATAATATAATATAATATTTGGATGTATAAAACCATGATAAATGTGGTTTATGTAGGGAAGTGTGTGGCACCATGAAAACCCAATAGAAAAATGATGTGAGTTGGACCCATGGCAGAACAGTGACAAAGGCTAGGAGGACAGTTGCTGTTTCTCAGCAGTTACCAGAGGCTTTGTCAACAAGCTAGTTATCAAGGAACTTCATGCTCAAGTTTCTGAGCATTCAGGAATATGCAAATGTATGAAGAACTCCCACCTCTGAATTACATGCTAATATGAGGCATTGGCTCAGGTGTCTAAGACAGAAATTTACTACCATAACTGGAAAGAAAAGTCTCCAAAGCTGGGGAAATTAACAGAGCTAAAAATATATCTGTATTATCAACATTGAACTAAAATGATTATTTACTCTTCACAGAGAAAATAAAACAAAAACTTCTCAGAATCATTTTTTGTCCTGTTAGTCTTACTGGGTCATTGGGATCTTTAATGGGCATTTTTCTAGGGTGAAGTGGAGCTTATAAAAAAGTTTGACAACACAGACTCTGTGACTGTTATTACTCATATTTCTGAGGTTGAAACCTGCTTGATATTTTACACTTTTGGCTCTGGTAGAAACCTTGGTGTTGGATGAATCCTATTAATACCTGATGGTGAAAATAAATGAAATGGTGTCTTGCAAACAAAAAGTTAGTAACTGTCTTGCAACTCTTCACATTCTTCCATCTTCCACCTGTAGAAACACATAATATTAAGGTTTAGCTTATTGAATTGCACAGAGAGAAATTACAGTAAGCAAAACTATCAATAGATACAAAGATTATAAAAAAGATACAAAATACTGTTCTCCATCCACCAAAATGATGTATGAAAACTATAAATTCTAATTTAATAATTTTAGGAGGTAGGATATAAATGGTTATCAGAGGTAGGGATCTAGCTTTTTTTTCTATTAGTTTCAAGGATACTTGATTGTTTCTTAAACAAGAAAAAAGTAACAGTTTGGGTCAATGGCCTGACTCTTTACCCTCACTTATTGTGTGTAAATAAAAGACAAGTGTCATTTATGCTTATTCAGTTTGCAGAAGCTGAACTTTACATTACAGATAAAAATGGGGAATTGATACATTTTGCAAAGTAGCATATTGTGTCAAGATTCTTCCTTTTTGTTAACAAATTGTCACAAACTTAGATGCTTTAAACAAGGAAATTTTATTATCGTGCTCTTGAGGTAAGAAGCATAAAATGGATTGCATAAAACTAGAATCAGCCCTGGCTGGCATAGCTCAGTGGATTGAGCACAGGCTGTGAACCAAAGCATTGCAGGTTCGATACCCAGTCCGGGCACATGCCTGGGTTGTGCTCCACAGACCCCAGCAACCACACATTGATGTTTCTCTCTCTCTCTCCCTCTCTCTCTCTTTCTCCCTCCTTTCCCTCTCTAAAAATAAATAAATAAAATCTTTAAAAAAACTAGAATCAAGATTATGGTATGACTATGTTCCTCTGGAAGCTCTAGGAGCAAATCCATTCCCTTGCCCTTTCCTGATTCTATAAGCCTAGAGTTGTAGGTTGTGTCCACGTCTGTCTTCAAAGCCAAGAAAATGTCCTCAAATTTCTCTCTCATTCTGCTGCTGTTCTCACATCTCTATCTGTGACACTTACAAGGACCCTTGTAATAACATTGGTTCAACCCAGATAATCCAAGATAATCTTCCTATCTCAAGGTCATTAATTTAAATACATCTGCAAAAGCCTCTTTAGCTTGTAAGGTAACATATTTACAAGTTTAAGGGATTCAGATATAAACATCTTGGAAGAGGCATCATTGTGCTTATCACAAATAGTATATTCCTTTGCATTTAAAAATAGATATATTTCTATATTATTTTAAAAGTGAAGAGAATATTTTATGAATTTCAGCACCTATATAATGAAGCTTCCTTAAAAGATTCTCATTATCACTTTTTCCTAGAAAACCCGAGTCTTTTAATTTTTTTGCCTGAGTTCCTTGTTGGCACTTAGTTGGCACCTTCTTAGCATATTGCTATTAGCACTTTACAGCTGTAAGAAGACATATGATTATATGTGTGTGTATATGTATATGTATATAGATATATATATAAACACACACTCAATATTTTAGCTAAATTCAAATTAAAACAAGTCTTAGTTACTTAAGCTTTGAAGGAAAAGTAGTTTAAAAAAACGTAGCCCAATAGGCAAACAACATATTTCTGTCTTCATTATCATCTCATTCTAATTTGCATTAATTTTCTTTCAAACCATGATAGGTGCCGAATGCTAATAATATGTTTTCTAACAGCAAATATTTGAAGTCATTAATTGTGGAATCAAACTGCAGAATCAAATGCCAAATGAATAGGTTATACCAGAATATTTGGGTGTATTACTGAGTACCTAGTATGGTAACTAGGCCATCTGTTATATTTAATATTATTTGAAAGAAAAGAGAAAAGTGTTATAAAACTTTGGAGTATTAGCTATTTTTAATTGATCATAAGTGAATATAATGTTTTATAAAGAGAGGTAAATTAATATATAGACAAAGGGTACATCTGGTCTTGTCTTATTCAATTGTGATAGACTTTGCACCCTAAATGAAACCTTCTGATGACAATGTGACATCTGAAGGCAGGTAATTTATATAAAAATAAAACAGAAAAAATACTTTTAACATGTTGTCTGTTGTACTACCACTTTATAGATGTGGACATCTCTGCTTTCCTTCTGAATTCCTATGCAAAATGATATGTTATGCTTTAATATTTTTCTGACATGATGTCTTTATTTCTAAAGGTGCAGAATACCCAGTTTGGCTTTTATCCCATAGAGTAGACATAACTACCTAAGTAAATTCACATATATTTGGAAACAAAATCAATGATGATGGCTGAATAAGAGAAATAGTGAACCAAAATGAAGTATCCAAAAATATTAATTTAAAAAACAACTGAGCAAAAGAAAGATCTTTGCCCATTAATAGAGATAAAAGCCTGAATGTTAGAAAATACGAGATTCTGAGGAAGGAAAGTTTGTTTCTCATTTAGAATTTATCCAGTTTTCTTTAGCTGACTAATGCACTTACTATACTCAGTTTTCACCAAACTCAAGCTTAGCATCTCTGCTGAGCAACTCAGTTTCTCAGACACTCGTTCATTTTGTCCAAGCACATATTTTCTCACACACATTTTACAGATTCTCTCTCCTCCATCTGATGCAGTGTCTAAAAATGTATTGAAACCTTTCATCTTCAGATGGCACCTTATTATTATTGCCATCAATGTTGTTATATACACAGTGTGAAAATGAAAGGATGGAAAGTAAAGTTAGTTATTATTTCTAAGATGTTCTTGGACTATGAATACTCTTAGGTTTTTGAATATATAGGTCTTTCTGCAACTCAAGAAAATATTATACTTTTACATCATTTAATACTGTATTGTTCCAATTCTTCTAGCCTGTGCATAAGAAAACGCCATTTGTAAATTAATTTTCATTCTGTCTTTCATATCTATTATTTTCACCCACAACCATTTTTTCTCCATCCCTTTCTTTGAGAACTCTCTGAATTCAAATTGTTTTCCAGGTCATTGAGGAATTACCTGTAAGATTAAATTGCTAAAACAAAACCTACAAAGCCAGAAGCTAAATTTTTAATTTTTTATCACTTAATAATTTCTGTCAAGCATATAAAATAGTGCAGAGCTATAAAAAACATTTGCTGACTAAATAAAGGTATGTGATTTGTCAAAAATTTAGAGTTCTTTTTATTCTATAATTATTTTTTTTGTTTTTTATATTATTCTCTCCTTTTATTCTCTGAACTTTTATATTGATGCTGTTTTTCTTTGTATCTTACACTCAATTTAGTAAGTTAACGAATATTTTCAGTTGCATTCATATTTTTCTATGAATTTACTGAATATGCTTCACTTGAATCTTTTTTTTAAAGATTTTATTTATTTATTTTTTAGAGAGGGAAGGGATGGAGAAAGAGAGAGAGAGAAACATCAATGTGTGGTTGCTGGGGGCCGTGGCCTGGAACCCAGGCATATGCCCTGACTGGGAATCAAACCTGCGATGCTTTGGTTTGCAGCCCGCGCTAAATCCACTGAGCTACGCCAGCCAGGGGTTGAATCTTTTTTTCAATATAATGATTGTATATTCTCGTATGCAAAGTGGAAAATCATATTCTGCTATTAACAATTCTGAAGTAGAAAATATGTATTATACTTTAATAAAATACATATTATATATTTAATAATATATACTGTATATTAAATATGTATGTTTCCATTTATTTTGATAGCAAACTGGGTTTATTTGGTCCAAGCCTTCAGATTTCAAATTCCATAAACACATCTAATAGTGTTCACAAATATTATTATCCATAAAACACTAATTATAACCATACAAAATATGAGTATGAGCCCCAAATAAAATTTACCAAAACCAAATCATATATCATGAAATTGAAATATTTGCATCTGTTTCCTTGAAAATTAAGAAAACAAAGCGTATTGTGGCAAGGGACACTAGTTAACATTCTTCTATATGAACGAAGAATAAAATCTATTTAAATCTATCCAAATAATTGATTCAACTATGTGTTTTTAAACAAAGCAAATGTTACTCTCCTATACAATGGATTAAATACAACCAGAGTAAGGTTAGTTTAAAATTAGCTTGGGACAATTTTCTAGTGCAATAAGTCTTTCTTCATTATTAGTTTTAAAAACTACAAGTAGAGACATAAGGCAATATCACCAAAGTAAATAAATTGATTTAAAAATATACATTTATATAGAAGAGCTAGACATGGCTTTTGCTTATGATTGATTTTTTGAAGGTGGGGACTGATTTTTATAAAGTGGAGATCAATAATCACATCAACAATCACAGTGCTGTCTTATAATATAGAAGTTTAGACAGCAAAGAACATGTATATGAAAAATGTCCTGGATCAAACTCTTTTATCCAATCAGATAAAGAAACCAACTTTTAAAATATGTACCAAAATTTGATTTTAAATGTAAATAGATATATCTGTAAAATCTGGAAATAGTTTTTCCATAAGAGATTCTCTGACAGTAGCATGCATTCAGCATGCATATGTTTTTATGAGTAAATTCAAAGCTGTAAATTATATGTGAATGTAAGAAAATACTTTAATTAGCCAAAATCTTCAACTAGGTATCTTTACTGAATTGATAAAACTAAGTGCTTAAAATAATTAAATTAATCGTTTCACTCTGAATGACAATTGAAAACTGAATTGGTATTTCTGCTATTTTCATGGTATGCTCTTTTTTAAATTGAGATGCTTATTGCGTAAACATTGATATACCCTGGACTGTTGTGAAACAGAAGCAAAAAGGGAAAATGAGCAACTATAAAAATCAAAGAAATGTTTATTATATTTACTTTTTAAAATGTTGAAAAACAACAAAACTACTGGCTATCATTAGCCAATAGCATTTTGTTAAAGCCTGTACTTTTTGGTATTTTTATATATTTTTACATACAAAAATTCACTTTTATCCCATGTACTCTTCTATAATAATCAACACATGGGTTGACATAACTATAAACAAGTTATTACACAATTAATTATACAGCCACAAAAAAATGCTTCAAGTTTCCCCATTTTAACAAATCTTCACATGACACCTAACATCTGGAAATTGCTGACTGTTTTCAATCCTTAGGGTTTTTTCCTTTCCTAAGGGTGATTTAAATGGAACCCAACTGATTGAATCTTTCAAGATTGGCTTCTTTCAATGAGCATAATAAATTTCAAATTCATCTAAATTGTTACCTTCAGTTAAATCATTTTAATTGATGAGTTGTACTACAATGTATAGATATACCACAAATCTTTTATACATTCATTCATTGAAAGACATTTGGATAATTTACAGCGTGTTGTAAATATGGATACTGCTGCAAATATTTGTGTACAGGTTTTTATTATGAAAATGACATTTGATTTCCCTAGGGTAAGTATCTAGAAGTGACATTGCTAATGGGAAGGCGGACTGGCACAACCACTGTGGGAAACAGTATGGAATTTCCTCAAAAAATTAAAAATGGAACTGTCTTTTGACCCAGTGGTCCCAGCACTGAGAATACATGCTAAGAATCCTGAAACACCAATTAGAATAACTTATGCACCCTGATGTTAGTGCAGCACTATTTACTATAGCTAAGTGCTGGAAATAGCCTAAGTGCCCATTAGTAGATGAGTGGATCAGAAAACAGTGGTACATCTACACAATGGAATACTATGCAGCAGAAAGAAAGGAGAAGGTCTTACCTTTTCTGTCAGTGTTGATGGTACTGGAGACTATCATTAGACTAAATGAACTAAGCCAGTTGGCAAAAGTCAAATACCATATGACTTCATTTAAAACTGTAATCTAATGAACAAAATAAACTGATGAACAAAATAGAACCAGAGGCATGGAAACATGGAACAGGCTGATGGTGACCAGAGGGGAGGGAATAAGGGAATAATGGTGTAAAGGAGGGGACAGGACTAGTCAAAGAACATGTATGAATGACCCATAGACATGGACAACATGGTGGGTATTGACTGTGGGAACAGGAGGTTGAGGTGGGCAGAGGAGGGAAAAGGGAGAAACACAAATAAGATACAATTCACACACCAAAAATTCATACTTAAAAAGTGTATTATTTATTGGTTTACAGTATATTTACAATGTTGTTCCACCATCACCATTATCTAATTTCAGAATATTTTTGTCACCACAAAAAGAAAGTCAGTACCCTATAGCATCATCATTCAATTGTCTCATCTCTCTTACTCTTAATGATACTAATAAACTTCTAGTATCTTATAGATTTGCATATTCTGTGCATTCCATATAAATAAAATCACACAACCTATGGCCCTTGTGTCTGTTTTATTCCAAGCATGCTCTTTTCAATGTTTATCCATGTGTCATATATCAGTTATCTTACAGCCAAGTAATATCGATCACACATCCATTTGTACCACATTTCAAAGTACGATCTCTTTGGTTGTGCTATACCAACATTTACCTAATAACTAATAATATTGAGCATCTCTTCATGTGTTTACTGGTTATTTGTATATCTTTTTTGAAGTAATGGTTATTCAAAGCTCTTCCACTTTTTAAAAACATTGCATTAATTTTCTTTCTATGGTTGAGTTATGACTTCTTCAAATATTCTGGAAACTGCTCATATGAGACATAGAATTTGCAAATATATTTTCTATTCTTTGGATATCTTTTCAGATTATTGATGGTATCCTTTGAATCACAGATAACTTTAATATTTTCTTTATTTTTATTGTTTACACTATTGCAGATGACCTCATTCCCCCCCTTGACCCACCTCCACCCTGCCCCATGCCTCTGACCATCATCACACTCTTTTATGCATGTATGGGTTATGCATATACTTATGTTCTTTAGCTAATCCTTTCACCTTCTTTCATTTATTACCCTTTTCCCCTCCACTCTGACGGTTGTCTGTCTGTTCCATGTGTCCATGTATCTGTTTCTCTTTTGTTTGTCAGTTTATTTTGTTCATTAGATTCCACACATAAACAAGATTATATGGTATTTGTCTTTCACTGACTGGCTTATTTCATTTAGCATATTAATCTTCAGATCCATCCATGCTGTTGCAAAAGATAAGAGTTCTTTCTTTGTATGGCCACATAGTATTCCATTGTGTAAATGTACCATTAAGAACTTTTCAATTCTTAATTTTGATTGAAGTGCAATTTATCTATTTTGTTTATTTGTCATCTCTTTAAAAATGCTAAATCCCAAGTCATGTAGACTCACTTTTTTCACATCAAAGGTTTTATAGTTTCAGCTCTTATATTTAGATCTCTGATACATATGAGTTAATTTTTGTGTATGATGTGAGGAGAGTTCTAACTTCATTCATCTGCATATAAATATCCAGTTGTCTCAGAATCGTTTGATGAAAAAACTATTTTAAACCCATTGAAATTTCTTTGCTCTTGTGTCCAAAATCATTTGACCATAGATTTGGTCAAATCTAATAAACCATAGGTTTATTTCTAGACTCTCAATTCTATTCCACAGAGCTATATGTCTATCTTCATTACAGTACTATATAGTCTTCATTACTGCAGTGTTGCAGGAAGTTTTAAAACTGATAAATGCCAGTCCTCTCATTTTCTTCTTTTTAAGATTGCTTTTGCCCTTGGGTTCTTGAATGGCCATATGAATTTTAGGATCGGCTTTTCCATTTCTGTGAAAATATATGAAAGCAGGTGAGGTTTTGATAGGCACTACATTGATTCTACATAGTGGCTTATTGACTTTTCACAATATTAAGTCTCCAATCCATTAATATGAGATCTTATTCCATTTTTTAGGTCTTACATTTTTTACAATTATTTGTAGTTTTCAATATAAAATTCTTGCACTCCTATTGTCAAATTTATTTTATTTATATTTATATTTAATGTGGTAGTATTTTATTCTTTATACTACTATAAAAAAGTGTTTGCTCAATTTATTTCTGATTTTTGTGTTTCAATATTGTATTCTATAGCCCTACTGAACTTATTTAGTAGCCCAAACTGTTTGTTGATTTTCAGTGGATTCATTAGAATTTTCTACATACAAAACCATGACATTTGCAAATAGAGATAATTTTATTTCTTCTTTTCTAGTCTTGATGCCCTTAATTTAATTATTCTACCTAATTGCCCTGGCTAAAATTTCCAATATAATGTTGAACAGAAGTTGTATGAAGGCACAGACTTGTCTTGTTCCTGATGCTAGAAAAGATGGCTTTCGGCCTTTCACCATTAAGTAGGATGTAAGCTAGAGGTTTCAAAATTACTCTCAGGTTAAGGAAATTCTCTTCTATTCCTACCTATTAAACATTTTTACCATGAAGAAGTATTGAATTTTGTCAAATAACTTTCTGCATTTATTGTAATGACCAGACAATTTTCTATTTACTTTACTAATATGATATATTACATTGGTATATTTTTACACCTTGATTTGCTTAAATAAATCCCATTTTGTAATGCCACTTCATATATGTGACTAGTTTTGCTTTGCTAATATTTTTTTGGGCACTTTTTATTCACATACATGAAGGATACATCAATAATCCTGTCATTTGCAAACAAAAACTGCTTTAGTTTTTTCTTCCTAATCTGAATATATTTTATTTTTTTCATCTGCCTTTTTAAGTTAGCAAAGGCATATATTATTATGTTGAAAAGGAGTACTGAATGAGGACATTCTTGCTATTTATCTGATCTCAGAGGGAAAGCTTCGAGTGTGTCACCATTAAGTGTGATGTTAACTATAGGCTTTCTACAGATAGTCTTTATCAAGTTGAGGACATTCCCCTCTATTCCTACTTTACTCTGAATTTTTATCATGAATGGGTGTTGGCTTCTGTTAAATGCCTTTTTTGCATGTACTGATATGATCAAGTGATTTCCCTTTTTTAGTCTGTTGATGTGCTGGATTACATTGATTGATTTACATATGTACAATTACCCTTGCATACCTACAGTAAAAGTTACTTGACTGTAGTGTCTGTTTTGTTTTTTTTAATAGATTTTGGACTCGGTAATATTTTTTGTTGAAGATTTTTGCATTGATATTCATGGAAGACACTGGCCTGTAGTTTTCTGTTTATAAAAAAATTATTGTTCCAGTACAATTGTCTGCACGTCCCCAATCTCCCCCGTCTCAGCCATCCCCTCCTCCCACCCCTGATCCCACCCCCCTTGATTTTGTCCATGTGTCCTTTATAGTTGTTCCTGAAAACCCTTCTACCTTTTTCCCCCATTACTCCCTCCCCCCTGCCCTCTGGTTACTGTCCATTTGTTCTTAATTTCAATGTTTCTGGTTACATTTTGCTTGCTTCTTTGTTCTGTTGATTAGGTTTCACTTACAGGTGAGATCATATGGTATTTGTCTTTCACCACATGGCCTATTCACTTAGCATAAGGTTCTCCAGTTCCATCCATGCTGTCACAAAGGGTTTTCTTTTCATTTCTTTGGTAACACTGACCTCAGAGAGTGAGTTAGAAAGTATCGCCTCTGAATCTATACTCTGAAAGAAATTGTAGACTACCTGTAATATTTATTCCTTAAATGTTTAGTAGAATTCACTGGTGAACTCATCTGAACCTGGTGCTTCCTGTTTGAGAAGGTTATTATGTAACAATTACATTTTCTTTTTCTATTGCTTTTCAATTAGAGTTGTCCCCATCCCCCCCCATTACTCTCCCTTGCCCTATTCACCCACACCTTCCACATTAAATCCTCTCCCCTCCTATTGACTTTGTCCATGGATCCTTTATACATATTCTTTGACTTGAACCTTCTCCTTCTTTTCCCCATCAATCCCCTCCCCCCAAACTACCCATGTCCACTGTTTTTTCTTGTGTAAGTTTTTGTAGATTGTGTCTTTCAAGGAATTGACCAATTTTCTCTATGTTATCAAATTTATGAAGAGTTTTACACATAGTATTCCTTTTTAATTCTTTTATGTTTTATGGGATGTGTAGTGGTATCCCCTCTTCTGTTTCTTTAATTTTTTTCTTTTACATTTATTTTATTGATTATGCTATTACAGTTGTTCCATTTATCTTCACTTTATTACCATGTACCCTGCACCACCACTTACTTCATGCCCATGGGTCATACATATAAGTTCTTTGGCTTCTCCATTTCCCATACTATTCTTAACCTCCCCCTATTTTGTGCCTAACATTTATGCTTCTTATTCCTTGTACCTTTTCCCCTGTTCTCCCTCCTCCACCTCCCTGCTGATAATCCATGTGATCCCCATTTCTGTGATTCTGTTTCTGCTCTAGTAGTTTGTTTAGTTTGTTTTTGTTTTTGTTGTTTTAGGTTTGGTTGTTAGTTGTGAGTTTGTTGTCATTTTACTGTTCACATTTTTTATCTTCTTTTTCTTAGATAAGTCCCTTTAACATTTCATATAATAAGGGCTTGGCGATGATGAACTCCTTCAACTTGACCTTATCTAGGAAGCACTCAATCTGCCCTTCCATTCTAAATGATAGGTTTGCTGGATAGACTAAGCTTCGATGTAGGTCCTTGCCTTTCATGACTATGAATGCTTCTTATCAGTCCCTTCTTGCCTCTAAGGTTTCTTTTGAGAAATCAGCTGATAGCCTTATGGGAACTCCTTTGTAGGTAACTGTCTCCTTTTCTCTTGCTGCTTTTAAGATTCTTTCCTTATCTTTCACCTTGGGTAATATAATTATGATGTGTCTTTGTGTGTGTTTCCTTGGGCCCAACTTCTCTGAACTTCCTGGACTTCCTGGAAGTCTATTTCCTTTGCCAGATTGGGAAAGTTCTCCTTCATTATTTGTTCAAATATGTTTTCAATTCACACTGTTCCTCTTCTCCTTCTGGCAACCCTATGATTTGGATGTTGGAGCATTTAAAATTGTCCCAGAGGTTCCTAGGCCTCTCTGCATTTTTTTTTTTTGAATTCCACTTTCATCAGTCTGTTCTGGTTGAATATTTATTTCTTCCTTCTCCAAACCATTGATTTGAGTCTCAGTTTTCTTTCTGTCATTTTTGGTTCCCTGTGCATTTTCCTTCATTTCACTTTTCATAGCTTTCATTTTTTCCTCTATTTTGCATCTATGCTCAATCATTTCTGTGAGCATCCTTATTACCAGTGTTTTGAACTCTGCATCTGATAAGCTGGCTCTCTCTTCATTGCTCAGTTGTATTTTTTCTGGAGCTTTGATCTGTGCTGTCATTTAGGCCATGCTTTCTTGTCTCGTTGAACCTGTTATGTAGTGAGGGATGAAGCCTTAGGTATTCTCCAGGGTGAAGCAATCAAGTTGGCTGCTTTGTGGTGCTGTATGTGGGGGGAGGGTCTGAGAGGGAACAATGAAGCTTGCTCAGCTCTTGGCCAGCTTTCAGTCACTTTCTCCACTATCCACAAGCAAATTGGGCCCTTCTGGTGCTGATTCCCAGGTGGGTAGTTTTGTGTACATTCTTGGACTCTGTGGGCCTCTCCAATGAACCCTCCTGTGAGTTTGGGAGTTTTTCCTGCCTCCTCAACCTCCATAGGTGTTTCCAGTCAGAGGTTTTGAGGCTTTATGCCCCCATGCTGCAATCCTGGGTTATGCAGTCGGTCTCACTCCTCAGTTGTTCCTCCTGGTGTATTCACACTCAAATGTGGGACCACCTGCTCCATCTGCTACCACCTTGCCATGAGTCCTCTTCACTCCGCCTGCCATCTCCTCCCCTCTTACAGGTCTGAATGAAGTTTTCTTCTTTAACACCTTGGTTGTCAGGATTGCATACAGTTGGATTTTCTGTCAGTTCTGGTTGTTTTTGTTGTTGTTGTTGTTACATGTGTTGTTGTCCTTCTTTTGGTTATGTGAAGAGGCACAGAGTATTTACCTATGCCTCCATCTTGGCTGGAAGTCCTTATTCTTCATTTTGTTTAAATGCTTTATCATATTTATTGATTTGCAAATGTACCAACCTTGCATTTTCAGAATAAACCCCACTTTATCATGATGTATTTATTACTTTTTTGATGTATAGCTGTATTTGGTTTGCTAGTATTTCATTGTGGGTTTTAGCATCCCTCTTCATCAGGGATATTGGCCTGTAATTTTATTTCTTTATGCTCTCTTTATGTGATTTGGTAATTAGGATAAGGCTGGTCTATGAAAAAGGTTTTTGGAGACTCTTCTCCACTTGAATTTCTTGAAATACTTTGAGAAGGAGAGGAGTTAGTTTTTCTCAGGATGTTTGGTAAAATTTACCTGTGAGGACATCTGGTCCAGGTTTTTGCTTGTTGGGAGTTTTTTATTATTATTATTATTATTATTATTATTATTGCTTCAGTTTCATTAGGTATAATCTGTCTATTAAGATTTTCAGATTCTTCCTGATTTAGTTTTGGAGGTTTGTGTTTCTAGGAATTTATTTATTTAGTCCAGGTTGTCCATTTGTTGGCATGTTATATTTCATAATCTATTTTTACAATCCTTCATTTTTTTGGGGGGGGATCGTTGTTATATCTCCTCTTTCATTTCTGATTTTATTTATCTGTGTGCTTTCTCTTTTTTTCTTGATGAAGAGGGTTAAAAGTTTGTCGATCTTATTTACCTTTTCAAAGAAACAGCTCTTGGATTCATTGATCTTTTGTATCATTCTTTTATACTCTATTTCATTTATTTCTGCTCTGATCTTAATTATTTCCTTCCTTCTTACTCACATTGGACTTTGTTTGTTGTTGTCTTTCAAGTTCCTTTAAGTGTGAAATTAGATTGTTTCACTGAGCTCTTCCTCATTTTTTGAGATAGGCCTGCAATGCAATGAATTTCTCTCTTAGCATTGCTTTCCCTATGTTCCACAGATTATGGATTGTTGTGCCTTCGTGTTCTTTTGTTTGGAGGTGTCTTTTGATTTCTTCCTTGATCTAATTGCTGACCTATTTGTTGTATAATAACATGTTATTTCACTTCCATATCTTTGTGCAAATTTCTTTTCTCCTTCTTCTTCTCTCTCTCCTTCTCATCCTCCCCCTCCTCCCCCCTCCTCCCCCCCATTGTCATCGTCCTCCTCCTCCTCCTCCTTCTTCTTCTTCTTTCTTCTTCTTCTCTCCCCCTCTCCCTCCCCCGGCACCCCCTCCTCCTCCTTATTGAATTATAGTTTCATACTATTGTGGTCAGAGAAAATGCTTGCTATGATTTCAGTCTCCTCAAATTTATTGATATTTTTTGTGTCCTAGCATGTGGGCTATCCTAGAAAATGTCCCATGTGTGCTTGAAAAGTATGTATATTCTTCTGCTTTGGGGCGAAATGCTCTGAATCCAACTGATCTATTGTGTCTTTTAAGGCTGTTGTCTCCTTGTTGATTTTCTTCCTGGAAGATCTATCCTGAAGTACATAAGGTGTTAAAATCCCCAACTGTGATTGTATTTCTGTTGATCTCCTTTTCTGTCAATCAAGATTTGCTTTATATATTCAGGTCATCCTATGTTGGGTGCATAAATATTTACTAGGGTTATATCCTCTTCTTGGATTGTTACCTTTACCATTAAGTAGTGTTTTTCTTTTCTTTGTCCCTTACTGTAGCCTTGGTTTTAAAGTCTATTTTTCAAATATAATTACTGCTATCTCAGCTTTTTTTCTCTTGTCCAGTTGCATGAAATATCTTTTCCCAACCCTTTACTTTTAGTCTGGATGTATCTTTCTGTCGGAGGTGGGTCTCTTAGAGTCAGCATATATATTGGTCTTGTTTTCTTACCCAATCAGCTACCCTCTGTCTTTTGGTCAGAGTGTTTAAGCCATTTACATTTAAGGTGATTATTGATAGATATGTATGTAATATCATTTTATTGTTAGACTGTTTTCTTCTGTTGTTGTTGTCTTCTTCTTCTTCTTCTTCCTCTTCTTCCTCTTTTTCCCCCTCCTCCCTCTTCTTCCCTCCTCCTTCTCCTTCTTGTTCAAGCAAGCCTTTTAATATTTCTTGCAGTACTGGTTTGGTGTTAACAAACTCTTTTGCTGTTTTCTTGTCTGGGAAGCTCCTTATTTCTCCTTTCATCTTATATGATAGCCTCAGTGAGTAAAGTAGCTTTGGTTACAGGTCCTTGCTTTTCATCATCTTGGATATTTCATGCCACTCCCTTCTGGCCTGTACTGTTCCTGATGAGAAATCAGATGGCAGTCTAATTGGTGTTCTCTTGTAGATAACTACCTGCTTTTCTCTTGCAGCGATTAGGAACCTCTCCTTATTTTTAAGCCTTATCGTTTTAATTATGATGTGTCTCAGTGTAGGCCTCTTTGTGTCCAATTTGTTTGGGACTCTGAGATTCCTGGACTTGTGCTACTTTTTCCTTCACCAAATTAGGGAAGTTTTCAGTTATTATTTCTTCAAATAAGTTTCAATCCCTTGCTCATTCCCTTCTCCTTCTGTTATTCCCATGATATGGATATTGTTACAGTTCATGTTCTCTAAAATGTTTCTTAAGCTCTCCTCGTTTTTATTTTTTTTTGCTGCTCTACCTGTTTGTTTTTTTCTACTTTATCTTCCAAAATATGGATTCAATCCTCTGCTTCATGTAATGTACTGTTTATTCCTTCCAGTGCATTATTTATCTCAGATATTGCATTTTTTTAAATTTCTGACTGAGTCTTTTTTATGGTTTCTATGTTTTTTTTTTATGCTGTTGAATATCCTTGTAATCATTACCCTAAACTCTATCTGATCAAATTCCTTACTTCTGTTTCACCTAGTTCTTCTGGAAAATTCTCCTGTTCTTTCATTTAAGGTCTGTTTCTTTCTTCTCCTAATTTTTCTGCTTCTTTATATTTTCTGCCTTAAATATTAAGCTAATCAAAATTTAATCTGATCAATTTGTTAATCTAATCAATCTATAATCAGCAGTCTTATGCACCATAGGGTGAGACAGAGTGTTTCCTACAGGGATGGGGGTATTGCTTCTCCATAGGCTGATGCCATTCAGAGAGTGGTGCTCTGCTTGAGAGAGATGGGCTAATGCAGTATGAGGGATCACTCAGCACATGGATTTTGGTGGCTGTTCTGTCAGTTTGCTCCCTAGAGTCACCAATCCCAGACTCTCCTCAAGAGTTTCTAGTCCACTCTGCCCTTTCTTTGCCAGCACCCAGAGTAAGTGACTACAAATGGAAATTGTACTTTATCCCTTTAAAAGGATATATGCATCTCCAGCATTCTCTCCCTGGCTGATAGAACCCCTGCTGCTTTTCACAGCTAGATGTTATCTGGGTTCCTTTGTGGCTCTGGTACTGTAGGGTAGGGAGCCTGGCTTGAGGTTCAGACACCACATTTCTCAGGGAGAACTCCCCAGCCATTGAAACATCCCTCCATCACTTCAGCTGTCACCAGTGGGAGCCCAGTCAGCCCTCTTATGTCTCCTCAGCACTCCCTACCAGTCACATTGTTTTGAATTATTTTGTTCATTCTCTTTGTTGTTGAAAGGCTTCCCTCCAGCTAATGTTCAGGTGGTTTTTCAATGTGATTTCTCTATAATTTAGTTGTAATTCAAGATTGGTCCTGGGAGGAGGTTAGTATAGCCTCCACTTACTCCTCTACCATCTTGGACCTCCTGTCTCTGGTCCGAGCTATTGCTTCCCTTCAGGCTAACACCACTTGGAGGAGAGCGTTCTGCCTGAAAAAGATGTCCTCTGCTGTATTGGGGATGACTCAGAATAGGAATCATAGCGGCTGTTCCTTCAATTCTTTCCCTAGAATCACTGTACCTAAACCTTCCTCAAGCGTCTCTAGTCCACTCTGCCCTCATTCTGCTGGAGCTCAGGGTGAGTGGCTACAAATGAAATTTTGTGTGTTGGTCCTTGCAGGGGCACTGTACATCATAGGCATCTCTCCCGGGCAGACAGAAACCCCACTGCTTTTAACAGTCATACGCTATCTGGATTACTTTCCCAGCTCTGGTAATGTAGGCTGGGGAGCCCACCTTGAAGTTTAGACTTCACATTTCTCAAAAGAAATCCCCCAGCCACTAAAATATCCCTCCAGAACTTCAGCTGCCACGTGTGGGATCCCAGCCAGAACTCTCATTCCTCTTCTGCAGTCCCTACCCATCATGTTGTGATGAAGTGGTTTCTTCTGTCTGTCCTTAGTTATAAAGCTTACCTCCAACTAGTGTTCAGGTAGTTATTCAGGATAATTTCTCTATAGTACAGTTGTAACTCCAGACCAGGAGGAGGTTAGTGTAGCTTCTGCTTACATCTTCACCATCTTAGGTCTCCTATTTTTCTTACTATTTCCATTTCTTCTCTTTATCTCAAGCATTTAATATATGGCACCATTTTTATACTGTTTTCTACCAGTACACACTGCCAATTTACCATTAGCAAGTGTTCATAAAGTTTGACATCCTAGGGCTGTTTTCCACTTCCAGCCAGTAACAGGAATTATCATTTCAAACTGGATTCTCTTATAATTTATTTTCTTAGGTTACTTCTGGCATCGAACTCTTAAAGGCCTCTAGAAATAGAAGTTGGAATGGAGTTTGGTTACGAATTATTCATTATGCATCAATAACTGTGTAAGGAAAAAAGAAGTAGGAATGATTAATTTATAATCTAGACTTTAAAAAACCTTGAACAAATTGTTAAGGTCCTCTGAAGCAATTAGATTTCCACGTGGAGCTGAGAAGTCCAGGTATTTATAATGTCAAATTGTTCAGGAAATGACTTCAGGTAAGGTGATTTGTTTCCAAAGATGAATTAGACCTTGAAGTAGATGAAAATGGAGATTGAGTGCTGATTGCATGACCCAAGTTAGGCTTCAAGCCTTGTCTTGAAAGGGGATCTGGATGGAGTATCTCCCTATATACCACACTGGCAAAAGAAATTGCAATGTGGAGAGGGTTTAATTAAAACACGCTCTTAGAAACTGACTATAAAATATTTTCTGGTTTATATTGCTGATATTTGCAACATCACAAATTCAATAAAATCTTCTAAGATGATCAAAAGTGGTATTTATTTTTACAAATAATTGTGGTGTCCAAATAAAGTTGGATGTTATGGCAATGTAAAGAAAAGGCACATACCGTATTTTTCCATGTATAATGCATACCAATGTTTTTGGCCAAAACTTTTAGTAAAAAATATTTAATTTTAATTTTTAATTCAATTGTTTATTTATTTATATTTAGATACTTGTTTTTTTGTGTTATTAAGGATGTTTACCATATATTTTTTAACATATTATGGTACAACAAATTTTATGTAACAAATAGGTATGGAAATAGTACTACCCATGTATAATTCACATCCTTATTTTCCCCTCAAAATTTTGAGCAAAAAGTATGTAGTATACATGGCAAAATATGGAAAATGGGAGTAAAATTAGATCAAATAATAATTAACTGGAGTGATTGCTTTATGTACTGACCTTTGAAGATTTTCTGTTTTAATTATTGTTAAAAAATAGGTTAGAGAGGAAAAATCACTCAAGTATTGTGAACAGGGCTAGCAAAAGAAGAAATATGTAACATACAACTGGTAGAAGCAATGCACACTGGTAGTGAAATATTTGCTTTAGCTCTCGGTATTAAACTAGTAGTCAATTTAGCCTCTTGATAGAAGACCAAGTGAAAATTTCCAAGAAATGAACCAGGATTCAGTGGAAAATTTATGTACATTGAATCTTCAGGGAATTTGTTAAGGAGTGTTTTAAATACTGAGATAAGGAGTTCTAAATCAGTTGAATATTTTATATTATTTTGCTTTTGGTAATACTGAAAATTAATACTACACAGTGACTTCAGAGGTACATGACAACACTGATGCTGCTGGCTGTTTATGTTTTAGATTAAAAGTGACATAAAAAACATGATTGCTTACAAGTGTTCAGCTGATAAATGAGACTTGGAGGAAAGTTTTTTCTTCATCTTGAATTAAATTTGAGTTGCAGAGCATATAAAAACTGTACATTTAAATATTACAATGAATCTGCAAAACACTCTAGAGGAGTAAACATCTTAGAAAATGCAGAAATTGATGATTTCTTTTAAAAAATGCTTAGATTTACTAATGAAAATAACATAATGGTGCTTTCCACACAGAATCTTTCTCATTTTGCTGTTTTGAATCTGACAGCTGCATATTTGTCTGTGTGAACTTTGAAAATTTACATGGGATGTGTAAAGGGAAAAGTACTACATGTCACCATGCATGTATAGATGAGCTTAGAGAAAAAGAAACTATACCCTATATTTATGAGCTGTTTTTAAAGACTTTATTTGTTGAAATTTATCTAATTTAAACTGTAATGCTATTAGGAAATATTTATTCTTTACAGAAATATCATTTAAAATATGAAATTCACTAGACATTGCAAAGCCTGTTCATATCTAATAATCACATTAAATTTTATAATTTTACTTTATTATGTAAATGCTATAAAATCAATGTTTCCTTATAAGAATAATGCTTGCAACTGATAAAGTATTTTTTATTGAAGAATTTTAATTTAGTTTATTTCTTCAAATTTTTATTATTGCACAGTGTCCTGTGCATTTGAGTGGGAAAATAGCATGAAGGAAAACTACCATTTACTGATGGCTATTGTGTGTCTTGTGCTATGTTAAATCCTTCACCAAAGTGATCACATTTTATCTTACTAGACCATGTGAGGTCAATTCTTTTGCCTTTTTGGAAAGAAATAATTTGCTCACAGAAAGCCTCTTCCCCTCTTAAAGGAGGCGGGTGCTATTTTCAACTCCAGGGGAAGGATGGACTTTCAAAAATTACAGGGATATTGGTCTAAAAAGAAAGAAAAAATAGAGTACATTTATTCCAAGACCATCATAATCAGGAGATAGTTTTCCGTGGATCTTTGTGAGCAAGAGCCAAGCCCTTACAAAATTGTGCTCCTGACAATCTCGCAGAGACCTTTGTGTCACACATAGTCTCTACTGTTTAGTATGAGAGTTCTAGTTCTACCATATACTTCATATTCATTCTTACTGTTACTAATTTTCATTTTTTGTGCTATAGTGTCTGATTAGGGTGTGAGGATGTTTCATTATAATTTTAATAGTTTTCTCCTTATGATTAATCATTTCAATATCTTTCCATGTGCTTATTGGTAATTAGAATATCCTCTTTTGTAAAATCTGCTTCATTTTTTTGACATTTTTAAAATATATTTTTATATTTTATTTTTTTATTTAATTTGTTGGGGTAACACTGGTTAACAAAAGTATAGAAGTTTGAGGTGCACAATTCTACAACAGATCATTTGTACACTGTATTTTGTGTTTACAACCCCAAGTCAAGTTTCCTTTCATCACCATTTATCAGCCATATACCTCCCACTACCTCCCCAGACTCACCATCCACTCAGCAATTACAACACTGTTGTCTGTATCTAAAATGGATTTTAAAGGTGTATTATGTATAAAAATCCTCTATCAGATGCACAAAAATATTTTTTTTTCTTTTCATGCCTTTTTTTCTCTATTTTAATAGTATACTTTAATAAGTGGAAAATCAGAAATGAATAAAATCTATTTTATGAACCTTTGTCATTTTGGTTTGTGTTATTTATGTCCTGGATTTTTAAAAATCCCTTTGACTTCTCCATACCATAAAGATATTCTCCTCAGTTATTGCCTAGAATATATATGGTCTATCTTCCAATGGATTTAATATGCTTGTGACACTTTTGTTTTTTTAATATATAATATAATTTCTTTGTAAGCATTTTGATTTTGTTATTTATATATTTTTCATGACAAAAATTAGATTATAATTTCCTTTTTTGAAATATCCTTCACATTTATATAAAAATATTATGTACTCTTTTAGGAAGTATTTCCCTTTTTTCTATATTATGAATTAATTTTGTATGAATTTAATGTTATTTTGTTTTGAATGTTTAGAGAATTTACAAGTGAAGTCATCTAAGGCTGGATTTTTTTTCTTGAATATGTTCTATACATTCAGATTAAATTCTATTTTTTATTGTTCAAGTACAGTTTTCTGCCTTTTGCCCCCACTCCAGTCCAATCTCCAGTCCTCCCCATCTCCCTCCCATTTCCACCCCCATTATATTTCTTAATAAATATAAGATTATTCACACATTTTCTTCTATAAGTTTTTATATGTTGAGATTTTCAAGGAATTATTATAAGTAAGGTCTTAATAAATTTATTCACAGAACTTTAAATAATATGCTCCCAGGTCTTTTAAAATTATTATAAATATGCATAGCAATGCCCACTTTTAACTGAATTTGTCAGTTTCTGTCTTGTTTCATTTTTTCCTTTAAATATATCCCTAGAGTTTTAGTAATTTTATTAGTTTTGGTGGACACCATTCAGTGTCACCCACATTCTTCTTCAGAAAGTTAGGACAAATTCCCCTAGTTGATGGGATTACTGCTGGAAGACAGCTATCTATCAATCATCAATGACAATTGCCTCTGCAGTGGAGTACTGTTTCATCTAAAGTCACCAGTCTTTCCAGGAACTCCAGGAACAGTTTAATTCAATAAATCATCAATACAAAAGCATATAAATCTAGGTTTTCAAAACAATTGGGAACAATTTGACAGGGTGGTCCTAACTCCAGAGCTCCCCATGTGTTCAGCCGTGGCCTTCATTGGGATGCATGAAACTCTAGTCTGAATGAAAAGATCTAAGGGGTAATAACATACTTTGTAGGTAGTAAAGATCTTATCATATTTAAGCCTTTTCCTTACATACATGTATTAACAATAAAATAGTACAAGGCTGCTCCTACAATAAATCACAAAAGCATAGAAGAAACAATGGCACAGACTGAGGTAAAAGTAATAAAATAATTGAAGTAAATTGTAGAAGAAGACATTGAAAGGCTCAGAGAAATGGGCATGTTGACAGGATTTTCCAAGGCTAACAAATGTACCAGATGCCTTTGTTCCACAGGAGGCTTAGATGATATCTCTACCACCTACCAAAGCTACAGGACTGTGCTGCTGAAAGGGCCCTGTCATCACTAAGAAGTTTCTGTGGTATCTCAGCTCTATGAGCTAGAGTTTAGGGTAGGACATGCCATCAGAGATTGGGGTTTATTTATAGCAATGTAGTAATTATAATAGAGGAATATTAGTAATGGGAGTATAAACTCCAAAATATAGAGGGTAAGATGTATCATTTAACTCAGAAACCAAGTGGGTCTATCAAAGTAATTGTTATAGTAAAGCACTCACAGTTACTTGGCCTCTCTTTGGTATTTTTCCTTTATTTTTTCTTGTTTCTTTTTTCTTTTCTACTTTTCTTTTCTTTTTTCTTTAAACTAGATATTTTCTACTGCCATTGTCCAATTCACTCATTCTCTTTTCTGTTTCTAATATTCTTTCAAACTTAGGTTCTAATTTATAAATAGTAATTATTGAACTTTTTAGTTTTAGAATTTGCACTTAATTCTACTTTTCTAGTCAATCTTTCTTTTCAATGATTATCCTCAATATTTTAATAATAGCTATTTTATATTTTACTTTATTGTTTTCATCATTACAGATGACCCATTTTTCTCCCTTTTGCCCACCCTCACATTTTCACCACTCCCACCTTTCCTCTGGTCATCACCGCACTGTTGTCTGTGTCTGCGGTTTATACATACATGATTTTTGAGTAATCCTTTCACTTTCCTTCATCCAGTGTCTTCTGCGATCCCACTCAAACAACTGTCTCTCTGTCCACATATCCATGCCTCTGGTCCTATTTTTTTTTGCCACTTAATTTTGTTCATTAGATTCCACATAAGAGTGAGATCATATAGTATCTGTCTTTCAATGATTGACTTATTTCACTTAACATAATAATCTCCATCAATGCTGTCACAAAAGGTGTGAGTTCCTTCTTCTTTATGGTTGTGTAGCATTCCATTTTATAAATGTACCACAACTTTTTTATCCACTCATCTACTGATGGGCACTTAAAATCTGTGTCTTCTCCCACAGGGCCCTAGAGTGTACACAAACTCACCCACATGAGAATCAGCACCAGAAGGGCCCAGTGTGCTTAGGAAAAGCAGCAGAAGTGACTGAAATCTGGCAGAGAGCGGAGCAAACACCATTGTTCCTTAATGGACCCCTGCCCCACATTCAGCATCACAAAGCAGCAACTGGGTTGACCTGCCCGGGCAGACACCTAAAGCTCTGCCCCTCACTACATAACAGGCATGCCAAGCCAAAAAAAATGGCCCAAATGAAAGAACAAATAAAAGCTCCAGAAAAATACAACTAAGCAACCAAGAGATAGCCAACCTATCAGATGCACAGTTCAAAGCACTGGTAATCAGGATGCTCACAGAATTGGTTGAATTTAGTCCCAAATTAGATGAGAAAATGAAGGCCACATTAAGTGAAATGAAGGAAAATGCACAGGGAACCAACAGTGATGGGAAGAAAACTGGGACTCAAATCAATGGAGTGGACCAGCAGGAAGAAAGAAACATCCAATCAGAAAAGAATGAAGAAATAAGAATTCAAAAAAATGAGGAGAGGCTTAGGAACCTCCGGGACATCTTTAAATGATCCAGTATCTGAATTATAGGGATACCAGAAGGAGAAGAAGAAGAGCAACAAGTGGAAAAGTTATTTGAACAAATAATGAGGAAGAACTTCCCCAATCTGGCAAAGGAAATAGACTTCCAGGAAGCCCAGGAAGCTCAGAGAGCCCCAAAGAAGTTGGACCCAAGAAGGAACACACCAAGGAGGAACACACCTAGGCACATCATAATTACATTACCCAAGATTAAAATTAAGAAGAAAATCCTAGAAGCAGCAAGAGATAAGGAGACAGTTACCTACAAAGGAGTTCCCATAAGACTGTCAGCTGATTTCTCAAAAGAGACCTTACAGGCAAGAAGGGGCTGGTAAGAAGCATTCATAGTCATGAAAGGCAAGAACCTACATCCAAGATTGCTCTATCCAGCAAACCTATCATTTAGAATGGAAGGGCAGATAGAGTACTTCCCAGATAAGGTCAAGTTAATGGAGTTCATCATCACTAAGCCCTTATTATATGAAATGTTAAAGGGAGTTATTTAAGAAAAAGAAGATAAAAAACATGTACAGTAAATGACAGCAAACTCACAATTATTAACAACCACATCTAAAACCAAAACAAAAACAAATTAAGCAAACAACTAGAACAAGAACAGAACCACAGAAATGGAGATCACGTGGAAGGTTAGCAACGGGGAAGTGGGTGGAGGACGGGGGGGAAAGGTACAGAAAATAAGTAGCATAAATGATAGGTAGAAAATAGACAGGGGGAGGGTAAGAATAGTATGGAAAATGTAAAAGCTAAAGAACCTATAAGTATGACACATCAACATGAACTAAAGGGGGGGAATGTGGGTGGGAGAGGTTGTTCAGGGTGGAGGGGAGTGAAGGGGGAAAAATGGGATAACTGTAATAGCATAATAAATAAAATATATTTAAAAATAAAATTTTAAAAAATTATGTCTTCTAATTTTATTATATGAATGTTTCTAGATCTGTTTCTATTGAATCTTCCCTCCTATTAAATTTTGATAATAAGATCCAAGTTCTCACCATGGCTAAATAAATTCAATATTGATTTTGGTGTATAAAAATATAGAATTTTAAGGGAGTATTATTGTTTTTGTTTAATTTTCCCCTCTAAGACAATTAGATTAAAAACAGATCAGTTTAATAGGATCAAGACTGGATTTCACACTTTGGAAGAGTCATTTCTATTTGGCTTTCATTCTTTGGACATGGAATTTTAGTGGTAACATGGGAAAGTTTGTGTTTTTACTAGAACCCTAATCCTTGGCATGCCCTTATCTCAATGTCTTGACTTCTTCTAGGATTGCCAAAAATTAGGCTTAGTTTTTTTTAGCAACTTAGCTATTGCTTTCTATATTGTTTCTGCCTCTAATTTGATAACTGGTAGCTTAGGTCTTAGCAAAAAAATTGAAAACCAATGCATTCATAGCATCTGAGCATTTCTCAGAGGTCTCTTATTTTCAAGGATTTAATGTTTTGAATCCTGAATAACCCAGTAGCCCCCATGTGAGTATTTTTCCTTCTTTCTCTAGTGAGATGGCTACAGTTTTTAGGCTGCTGATTGTTTGTTTTTGTTGTTGCTGTTTTCTTGGTCAGACCTCTGTTCCCCAAACTATGAATGGGAAAATGCCGTTATGGGAGGAGAAAGGGAAATAGTCAATGGTAAAAATAGATCTCACTTAAATGAATTTATTTTATCTCCAGGGTATTTTTCCCTAAAGCCTTAAAGCCTTAGTATATCTGCAAAATCTTTCCAGTGTTCATAGTTCTTCAATGTGGGAAAACTTTACCATAGAAGAGATACCTTAAAATCTAAGTTTTCTCAAATGTCAATCTTACTTTATATTTCTTCCATCCCCAGGAATAATTCCTTTCTCACATTCCTGCAGTCTTCATGAATACAGATGTATAGTTTCCCACATTTCTTCAAAATGGTGATATATCTCTACCCAGTTTTTCTCCTATTCAAACTCCACATACCATGGTATTTTTGTGGAGAGGGTTTATATCTTATACATCCTGATATTGAACATACCTCTTGCCTCATGCTTGACCAAACATTGCCAGTGTTGAAGAACCAAAGATGTTCTGTTTAAGAAAATATGTTTATATCTCTGATATATTTTATATGTATAACAATATTATAGATGATAAAATTAAAATGTCATGAGCTTAGTTTTCCTCCCTAGTTATTCTCTAGAATAACTCCAAAGGATTAGTTTATTAAGCAGAACTCAATAAATAAAAAATAAAAACTGAATAAGACAGTACATTTCAAGTTTTAGTAATTCTGTTTATGATCCTTAACAATGTCAAATTCTAAGAAAAAAAGTTTGTGTCATATATTAATCACATCAAGGGTTGAATATTTTCATTGTTGTAATTATATCAGTGAATTAGAAATTGAAAACCCTGATTACAAATACAATAATTCATTTTAATGTGATCAATTTAACATCTTAAAATATATGATTATACATTTAAGTATGAATATTTACATCTTTTCTCTTTAAACAATTGACAGAAAGGTACTTTTTTTGAGAATAAGGTTTTTTATTTTTTTGCTCATACATTGCCACATAATAAATGTGTTAAATAAAATGAAAGCATATTTGTCTTTCCTGTTCTTGGTAATTTTCCCTACAACATTACTGTAGATACATGAATAATTTTGACTTATTTAAAAAATAAAGATCAATAATTGTCATCCTTGTTTCTTTGGTATTTTCTATTTTATTATTCCATTTACAATTAACATGAAAAATAATGTTAATTATAGCACTATTATGAAAAACCCACTTAAGGTCAAATTATTTCTTTCACCTAATAGATTGCTATATTTTATATTATGTCATGCTTTCCTTGATTCTATTAATAATGAATTATCATAGGATTTCCTAAACCATAGATTACTCTATATTCTCAAGAATTATAAAAAGGAACTACTGAATGCTATTAATATCAGAAACATAAGTGAATGGGCTGCAAGATTTATGAAAGTAGTGTGGGTCAGAGAAATCTGGTGTAGATTGTTATTAGATCTCTGGGAAAGTCTACATTACAAGTAGAAACTATGTGTAAAAAGAAAATATAGTGTGAAGAAAATTCATGTAAAACATAACAAGTGAAAATGGCACATTGGGTCCATGCCTAAAATAAGGCAGAAGGTGGATAGGAGAAAGAAAATCAGTTTTTTAAGAGAAAAATCAATTTCTAAATCTTCTTCGGCTCTTATAAACTTTCCTTTTCTCAAGCTTATACAAGTGATTATTTTATGTTCTAAAATAATTTATATAAAATGTTGTAGCTTTAAAAATAACATCACTTTAATGGTTCCATTCAAATAAATACATGTGAGGATTTTTGTTTTGAGATGCTGATGAATGTTTGTGTCTTTTTCTAACTCTCCCTATTAAGAGGGATGTTTACATATTAATATATCATAGTGATTAATGACTAAATTTTTATTATCTTAAGAATCTGTGAATGCTTTGTGAAACAAGGAGTCATGTTGCTTAAAAGAGTTTTTGTGTAAAGCATTCAGACATTAATAATACCTATCAGTAACACATAATATGAATATTTCTTTATAGCTACTATGAGCCATTGTACTAAAAGTAGTAAAATTCACAATACATGGATTATTACATGATATTTATTTATTTTTCCATAATTTTGGGAAAATTTTCTCTTTTTATGTCTTTAAAAAAATCTACCTCCCCCCCAGCACTTGACTATTGTAAATTGTGCTGCTATAAACATTGGGGTGCATAGGTTCTTTTGAATTGATGTTTCAGGATTCTTAGGGTATATTCCCAGTGGTGGAATTGCTGGGTCAAAAGGCAGTTCCATTTTTAGTTTTCTGAGGAAATTCCATGCTCTTTTCCACAGTGGCTACACCAGTCTGCATTCCCAGCAACAGTGTACAAGGGTTCTCTTTTCTCCAAAACCTCTCTAGCATTTGTTTGTTGATTTATTTACGATGGCTGTTCTGACATGTGTGAAATGGTATCTCATTGTGATTTGAATTTGCATCTCTCTGATGGCTAGTGATCCACAGCATCCTTTCATATATCTCTGGGCCCTCTATATGTCCTCCTTGGAGAAGTGTCTGTTCAGGTCCTTCACCTATTTTTTAATTGGGTTGTTTTTCTTCCTGGAGTGGAGCTGTGTGAGCTCTTTATATATTTTGGAGATCAAACCCTTGTTCATGTTATATTTTGTAAATATATTTTCCCATATGGTTTGTTCTCTTTTCATTTTAATATTTTCTTTATCCATGCAGAAGCTTTTGTTTTGATGAGGTCCCATTTGTTTATTGTTTCCTTTATGTCCCTTGCTCTAGGGGACATATCAGTGAAAGTATTGTTGAGTGGAATGTCTGAGATTTTCCTGCCTATGTGTGTTTCTACGACTTTAATGGTGTCATAGCTTATATTTAAGTCTTTTATTCTCCCTGAGTTTATTTTTGTGCGTGGTGTAAGTTGGTGATCAAGTTCATTTTTTTTGCATCTAGCTGTGCAGAACACCCAACACCATTTTTTGAAGAAGCTGTTTTTTTCTCCATTTTATTGTCTTCCCCTTTGTCAAATATTAATTGACCATAGATACTTGGGTTTATTTCTGGGCTCTCTGTTCTGTTCCATTGGTCTACATGTCTGTTCTTATGCCAGTGCTGTACTCTTTTGATTACAGTAGCCTTGTAATATAGTTTTACATCAGGTATTGTGATCCCTCCTACATTTATCTTTTCTCTAAGTGTTCATCTATAAACGAGTGGATCAAAGACTGTGGTACACTTACACAATGGAATGCTACATAGCTGAAAGAAAAAAGGAGCTCCTATACTTTGTGACAGCATGGATGGCACTGGAGAACATGCTAAGTGAAATAAGCCAGGTAGTGAAAAAAAATACTATATTATCTCACCTATAAGTGGAACCTAATCAACAAAACAAACAAGCAAGTAAAATGCAACCAGAGACATTGAAATAAAGAACAAACTGACAGTAATCAGAAAGGAGTGGGAGGAGGGATAATGGGGATAAGAGGGGAAGGCTATGAAGGGATATAAAGAAAGAACACATGGACAATTCCAAAGGGGCTAGGTTTGAGGGTGGGAGGTGGTGACGGGTGGGACTGGGGGCATGGTGGGGTAAAAATGGAGACAACTCTACTTGAACAACAATAAAAAATTTTCTTTATTATAAAACATAAAAATTTGAGTAAAAGGATCAACAAGGAAAATCTGTACAATTACCCATCTCCAAATAACAGAGGTAATATTTTGGTGTATTTTTTTTCTTAATTTAATCTTTATTATGTTTTTCCATTTTCATTTAGTTCTCTTATACTACCTTCCCCTGCAGCAATCACCACACTGTTGCCCATTTCCATCAGTCGTTTTTCCTTTATGCTCAAGACTTTCACCCCCTAACCTCCCCCCTCCGCTAGTTCTCCCCTGTTCTCCATCTATGAGTCTTTCTTTGTTTTTCTTGTTAGTTCAGTTTGTTCATTAGGTTCTATGTATTAGTAAAATCATATGATATTTGTCTTTCTCTGACTGGCTTATTTCACCCAGTGTAATGTTCTCCAGGTCCATCCATACTGTATTAAAGGTAATTTTTTTTTATAGCCAAGTAGAATTCCATTGTGTAAAGGTCCCATAGCTGTTTTATCCACTCATCTACTGATGGACACCTGGAGTGCTTCCATATCTTGGTGGTTGTAAATAAAGCTGCAATGAAAATAGGTGTGTTTATGTTCTTTAGAATTAGTGTTTTAGGTTCCTTTGGATATATTCCCAGAAAGGTAGTCACTGGGTCAAAAGGCAGATCCATTTTGAATTTTTTGAGGTAGTTTCATACTGCTTTCTATAGTGGCTGCACCATTCTGCAATCCCACTGAAAGTGCAAACGAACTCTTCTTTCTGCACATCCTCACCAGCACTTGTTTTTTGATTTATTGATTTTAGTCATTCTGACACATGTGAGATGGTATCTCATTGTGGTTTGTATTTGCATTTCTCTGATGATTAGTGACTTTGAACATCTTTTCCTATGGCCCATCTCTATGTCCTGTTTGGTGAAGTGTCCATGCAGGTCTGGTGTCCATTTATTAATTGAGTTATTTGGTTTTTGGTGTTGAGGTTTATAAATATTGTATAAATTTTGGATATTAAATCCTTATCAAATGTATCAGCAAATATGTTCTCCATTTCTGTGGGTTGTCTTTTTATTTTATTGACTTCCTTTACTGTGCAAAATATTTTTAATTTTATAAAGTCCCAATTGTTTATTTTTCTTTTGTTTCCCATGCCTAGAGAGATATAACCAATAAAAAAATTTCTATGAAAAATATCCGAGATTTTACTGCCTTTGCTTTCTTCTAGGATTTTTATAGTTTAAGTTCTAATATTTTAGTCTTTGATCCATTTTGAATTTATTCTTGCACGTGGTGTGAGAAGATGGTCTGGTTTTATTTCTCTGCACATATCTATCCAACTTTTCCAACACTATTTATTGAATAAACTATTGTTAGCCCATTGTATGCATTTGTTTCCTCTGTTGAATATTAATTAACTATAAAGGCGTGGGTTTATTTCTGGGCTTTCTATTCTGTGCCATTAATCTATGTCCTGTTCTTAGACCAGTACCGTGCTGCTTTGATTATTATGGCTTTGTAGTATAATTTGATATAAGGCACCATGATTCCACCAAGTTTTTTCTCTTCTCTTAATTACTATGTGGGGCCTTTTGTGGTTCCATATAACTTTTAAAAATATTTGTTCTATGAAGTATATTTGTTCTAGTTCTGTGAAGTATGTCATTGGAATCTTGATAAAAACTGCATTGAATCCATAGGTAGCTTTGGGTAGTATTGACATTTTAATGATGTTAATTCTTCCTGTTCATGAATACAGTATGTTCTTCCACTTATCTGTATCTTTTTCAATTTCTTTCTTTGGTGTCTTATAATTTCCCAAGTACAGGTCTTTGACATCTTGGATTAAGTTTATTTCTAGGTATTTTATTCTTTTTGAAGTAACTGTGAATAAGATTGTTTTCTTAATTTCCCTTGTTGTTGGTTATTGGCATATGAAAATGCAACTCATTTCTGAATATTAACTTTGAATCCTGCTACTTTGCTGAATTAATTTATCAGTTCTAGTAGTTTCTTAGTGGAATATTTGGGGTTCTCTATGTACAGTATCATGGCATCTGCATATAAGACAGTTTTACTTATTTTTTTTCCAATTTGGATGTGTTTTATTTCTTCTTCTTGCCTGATTGCTGTGGCTAGGACTTCCAGTACTATGTTGAATAAGAGAGGTAAAAGCAGACATCCCTGTCTCATTTCTGATCTTAAGAAGAATACTTGCAGTTTTTGCCAATGGAGTATGATGCTGGCAGTGGGTTTGCCATAGATGGCCTTTATTATGTTCTGATATGTTACCTCTATTCACACTTTGCTGAAAATTTTTATCATAAATGAGTGCAGGATTCTATCAAAAGCTTTTTTCTGTATCTATTGATATAATCATGTGGTTTTTATAGTTCATTTTGTTTAAGTGTTGTATCATATTTATTGATTTGTAAATGTTGTACCAACCTTACATTTCCAGAATAAATCCTAGTTGATCATGGTATATTACCCTTTTGATGCATCACTGAATTTGGTTTGCTAATATTTTGTTGTAGGTTTTAGCATCCCTGTTCATCAGGGATATTGGCCTATAATTTTCTTTCTTTGTAGTGTATTTTTCTGGTTTTGGAATTAGGACAATGCTGGCCTCAGGAAATGAGTCTGGGAGCATCCCTCCTATGTATTTCATGAAATAATGTGGAAAGGAGAGCATTATTTTTTTTTACAGAGTGTTTAGTAAAATTCACATGTGAAGCCATCTGGCCTAGGGCTTTTGTCTGTTGGGAGTTTTTGGTTACTGCTTCAATTTCATTAGGGCAATCGTCTATTCAGATTCTGATTGTTCCTGATTTATTTTTCAAAGATTGTATGTTTGTAGGAAATTATCCATTTGCTCAGGTTGTCCAATTTGTTGGCATATAATTGTTTATAATATTTTCTTACAATCCCTTATATTTCTTTGATGTTGGTTATTATTTCTCCTCTCTCATTTCTGATTTTATTTTTGGGTTCTTTCTCTTTTTTCTTGAAGAGGACAGTTAAAATTGTGTCAATCTTGTTTATTTTTTCAAAGAATCAGCTCTTTTCAAAGAAAACATTCATCAATCTTTTGTATCATTTTTTAGATTCTATTTCATTTATTTCTGCTCTGATATTAGTTATTTCCTTCTTTCTACTCACATTGGGCTTTGTTGTTCTCTTTCAAGTTCTTTTAAGTGTGCAGTTAGAAGCGTTAAGTGTAAAATTTATTTGAGCTTTTTCTGTTTTTGTTTTTGTTTTTAGATAACCCTGTAATTCTATGAATTTCTCTCTTAGGATTGTTTTCCCATTGTCCCACAGATTTTGGATTGTTATGCCCTCATTTTCATTTGTTAAAATGTATGTTATAATTTTTCCTTGATCTTGTTGTCGATCCATTCATTGTTTAATTAAATGTCATTTAGTTTTGGTGTGTTTGTTTTTCAGTTTTCTTCTTGTTGATTTCTAATTTTATAACCTTGTGATCAGAGAAGGTGCTTGATATAATTTACATTTTCTTTTTTTTTTAAATATTTTATTTATTTATTTTTAGAGGCAGAAGGGAGGGACACAGAGAGAGAGAGAGAAACATCAATGCGCGGTTGCTGGGGGCCATGGCCTGCAACCCAGGCATGTGTCCTGACTGGGAATAGAACCTGCAACACTTTGGTTCGCAGCCAGCACTCAATCCACTGAACTACACCAGCCAGGGCTATTTTCTTAAATTCAGTGAGATTTATTTTGTTTCCTAGCATGTGGTCTATCTTAGAAAATATTCCATGTGCACTTGAAATGTGTGTATATTCTGCTTTGTTAGGGTAAAATGTTTAAATATATCAATTAAATCCACTTGATCTTGTGTGTAGACATGAGTTTCTGTAAGTAAATTGACATCTTTTTTGTTGATTACATTTGAGTACTGTTACCACAAAACAAAAAGTCAGTCAGAGCACCAGAGGAGTCTCTGGCAATTGACCAGGATAGTGGCATGGGTAGATTTCTACTTATACTGAGTGTGGTGAAAACTAATATGAATGATAGAGCCTTACCACACGCTAAAAGCTAGAAAGATGAGTGGATAGGGCCTGAAAATGTCAAAAATAGAATGATGAATGGATAGTGCAGCAAATGTTAGGAAGATAATGGATTAGAAAAAAGAAAAAAAATCCTCCCTACCCTATCCTTATAAGAACTGTGGGCTTGAGCAGGAAAATTGAGGACTTTAAATCAGGAGTTCACCATTCTCCCAGCTTGAGTGGCACCTGAATAAACCTCTTCCCTTTTTGTACCAACACATGCTTCCTGAGTTTGATTTTTGTGGTGACAGTTAGTTTAATGTTTTGTTGTTGTTGTTGTTCAGTAACAGTTTTGGTAAACCCAGATGCGATCATGTGAACCTCACTAAGTCCCAGAGTTCTTAGGCTCGGTTCCCAGCTGCCTGTGGCAAGTCACCCCAAGAGTGGAACTGTGGGGATTTTCCAGTCTTAGGGAATTTCCCTACACTCCCGCTCCAGGCATCAACCAACTGAAACAACTAGCTGGTGAAAGTAATAGAGTCTGGGAAGGAAAAGGATTGCAAGACTGGTTGAGGTTCAAATTGGCATGCACACCAGGAGTCCTGGATCCCTACCACTTAATTTTCCTCACCACTGGGGTCTGGTAGGACCACTTGGGCTTTAGTGCCATTGAGGTCTGGTTAGGACCATTGGGGCCTTAATGCTACTATGTCCTAGTTAGGACCATTTGGGTTTTACTGCCACTAGCATCTGGTTAGAACAGCTTACAATATCACTTGGCAGGAGATAAGGCACTAAGACTTGCTAGTGAGCATTCATTAAGAATAATGGAACTGTGGATTCAAGTTTTATCTGTTTGTTCTCATTTTGTCTACAGTCTTGTCGTGATTATGGTTTTGGGTTTGTGTGACGGGCCGCTCTGCATGTTGTGGGCCCAGCTCCCACTGGGAGATACATAGGACCCATGCCCACAGATAGGTTTTCCCGTGGAGAATCAGGCCTGCAACATACTTAGGCCACTATGAGTCTTGCTTTTTGCTAAAACTCCCTCACCCTCAATTGAGGACACTTACTGCAAAGCAACTTCCTAAAAACCATGCTAAACCTTCCAAGGATGAGGGAAACTGGTCCAACTACTTTTGCCTTTTCATTTGCAAATATCCCTCTTCTGTGATGTGATTACCAGCATCCTCTCCTTTGTTTTCTGTATAAAGTAACCACCTAAAGAAAGCCTGTGCATAGTTAATGAGGACCTTCTTGTAATGTGCCCAGTAAGACAATAAAAGCTCATTGGAGCGAGGGCCAAGGCTTTTGCTCCCCTTGAGAGAAAAGCCATGCCATCCCTTTTCCGCCACAGGACTCCGTAGTCTGTATGAATTTGTCTCATATTTCATCCATAATGACGCAGACCCCACGAGTCAGGGTCTGCATCAGGTTTGTACTTTCATGCCATCAGTGGTTGTTCTGTTTTGACTCCTGAATTTCATGAGGTTGGTCCATGTATAGCTATTATCCTATGTTTAAGAAGGAATTGGTTTTCTCTTGTAACACTGCTTGTCTTATGTATACTTTAGACTATGGGGAAAAATTGCTCCTAAATTATTTCCTAAATTACTACATCATCATGTAATTGGAATTATTGTGCCAGTGGCCAAGAAAATGGGATACATCCCTTATGTCCAAGCATTTATATTTTTACACAATAGGGAATCCACAAAGAAAGAGAACCTCTTAATGATGATAGTAAAACACAGGAAGAAAAAGAAAATGAGGAAATGAGTCTCTTTGATGCCCTTAACCCAGGGAATGCTGGATTAGCAGGAAAAAACATTTACTACATCCCACTCCCCTCCCAGATACCCCTGAAAAAGGGCACATTAGGACAATAGTCCCATCTCTGTCTGATGAAGAAATGGTTTCCCCCTCAAAGACCTGGTAGTGCTCTCCATTTGTCCAGGCAGCACTCTTGTCAGCAGCAAGACAATTCCCTTTGAGGCAATACACTATAGGTAAGATAAACTAGGAAGGACCATTCTCTATTTTTCACTTCAAGTTTACTAAATTGGAAGAATTCAATCCCCCAAATACAGGGAGGATCCTCAGAAAATGACAGATACCATCTCCATTTTAGCTATTTGCCATTGAAAGTGGGCAGATATATAGGCTCTCCTTAACATCCTGCTAACTGTAGATGAAAGCTGCTAGTTACAAATAAGGCTAAAGACAAGGCTCATTACCTCCATTGAGAGAATCCCAATGGGAAACCCAACCCAGCTGGGGAGATTCCCTTGAGAAATCCCAACTGGGAGACAAATAGCAGGGACCCAACCTTCCTAGAACATTACAGAAGGTGTGTATTGGAAGGGCTTAAAGAAGGGGTGCCTAAACAAAAGATCCTGACCATGATATAGGCCATTTAACAAAAAAACATTTTTTTCTGAATTTTTAGAAAGGGTCTATCATGCCTATCAAAAGCACACTGATGCTGATCCATAGGCACAGAAAAATGTCTGGATGGTGAACGTGACTTTTATTGGCCAATGTGTCCCAGGTATCAGAAAAATGTTCCAATGTTTAGATGGGTTATTGGGAATGAAACCCTCCCAGCTGGTAGACATAGCCATTAAAGTTTACCATGCCCAGGAAACAAGGAAATTAAAGGCAATCATTTTCTTAGAACTAGTGTGGGGAAACCAGAAGTAGAAGCCAGACCTGAGAGAAAAAGACCCACTAGTTGCCAATCAATGTGCCTATTGCAAACAGGAAATCCACTGGAGAAAGTAGCACTCAGAACTCAGAAAGAAAAATTAAAGAATAAAAACCATTGCTGAGAAATGCTAAAAAGAAGAGTCTGATGACAAATGAAGAGGTTCAGAGGGCCCTCTCAACATCTCCCTACCTATTACTATTTTCATAAGGTTCCCCAGGTACAATTGACACTGGGGAACAAACTAATTAATTTCCTTGTAGATAAGGGAGCTACATATTTAGGGCTAACTACAAAACTAACCAAGAAAAGTTCAGCTACAGTATCAGTTATTGGAGTGACCATATATATAATTGAAAAAAAAAAACACACACAGGCATTCCTTCAATATCTAGAATGCCAGCTTGGGGATCAAAAACGTATGCATAGTTTTCTCTACATGCCAGACTTCCCCGTTCCATTGTTAGGCTGAGATTTACTTTGTAAATTTCATGTACAAATAACTTTTTCTTCTCTGAAGCAGCAATTATGTGTAGAAGTCCCAATGGAACATGCTACTCAACTCCAGGCACTCCTGTCTTACCTGGAAGAACTGAGGGGTGAGCTCTTTCTACTCGAGCCCTATTAGCTGGTCAATCAAACCATTTGGGATGAAGGAATCCCAATTAGAGTACTTAACATACAACCTGTAAAAATTAACCTAAAAAAGGTTGCAGATCCCACAAAAGAAACACTACCTCTTTAACAAAGAAGCTTTACAAGGAATTCAACTAGTATTGCTGAAGTTCTTAAAATCAGGACTAATTTGGGCATTGCAGTCTCCCTGTAACACTCCCATTTTGCTGGTCAAAAAGCCTCACTCTGATGAATATTGATTTAGACAGGATCTTAGGGCCATAAATGACATTACCCAGGATGTTCATCCTACAGTGCCAAACTCTTATACATTGTTGAGCATGGTGCCTGGGGATAGCAAATGGTTTTCAGTCCTAGGCTTTAAGGATGCCTTTTTCTGCATCCCAGTAAATGAACAGGCTCAACTATTATTTGCCTTTGAACGGCAGGACCCAGAGACCAAATCCACACTTCAATACTGTTAGACTTTGTTGATACAAGGACTTAAGAATTCCCCAACTATGCATGGGGAAATGTTAGCAAGCAACTTAAGGGATATTCAATTGAAACTGGAAGTTCTTATACAATATGTAGATGACCTAGTGATAACTAACAATACTTACAAGAACTGTTTGCCCAACACCATCACAGTCATGAATAATTTGGCAAATAAAGGATGTGAAGTATTGCCTCAAAGGCATAAATTTGCAAACAGGAGGAGGCATATCTCAGATTCCAAATGAAACAGGGCACTAGGAACTTAATGGCTGATCAAAAACAAGCCATTGCTACAATGAAAATACAGAGAACTGGAGGCAGCTTCATGAATTCTTAGGGATTAAAGGGTTCTGATAAATTTGGATTCCAGACTTTGGATTTATAGCAAAATTATTGTATAATTCTTTGAAAGGACTAAACTCTGAACCTTTTGAATGGACAAAAAACTGCCAGTCAGCATTTGCAAACTTGAAGGAAAAACTAGTTTTGGATTGGCCAATTTACAGTAACCTTTCAAACTACACATTCATTAAAGACAAGGAATCAGATGGGGGCTACTAACCCAGCTTCTGGGAAATACTCCTCAACCCAAAGCCTCTCTCTCAAAGAAATTGGATCACGTGACAAAAAGATGGCTGCCATGCCTCTGGGCAGTAGGAGCTACCGGTGATATCTTATAGGAAGCAGAAAAACTTACTTTGAGGATGCCTACTATGGTATTTGTAGCACACCAGGTCCTGACTACACTGGAACAAAAAGGAAGGTATTGGCTGATGGCAGGATACATGGGAAAATATCAGTCCATGTCATTACACAACTGAAATGTTACCTTACAGACTATCTCTGTTTTAAACCTGGCCCCGTTACTCCTGGGCTCAGAGAGAGGCTCAGTCCTGCAGCATGATTGTTTGGAAATCATTGACCAAGTTTATTTCAGCAGGCTGGATCTATTAGACCAGCCACTGATAAAACATGACTGGGAATTACATATAGACAGGAGCAGCTTCATGGAGAATGGTCAACAATAAGCCAGGTACAGATTAGTCACCACAGACAAGAAAATAGAAGCCCAAGTCCTTGATGTAGGAATCTCAGCACAAAAGGCTGAACTGATAGCCCTCATCAGAGCCTTAGAATTAGCCCAGTGAAAGAATGTTAACATATACAATGACTCTAAATATGCCTTCATGGTAGCCCGTGCCCATAGGATACTGTTGAAAAGAAAGAGGGCTCTTAACCTTGGGGAATAAGGACATCAAACATGCAAAAGAGATTTTAAAATAGGCAGCAGCAGTGAATCTACTGAACCAGATTACCACAATGCACTGCCCAGGACACTAGAGGAATGGTTACCAAACAAGCCAGGGAATCTGAACTGCCAATAAAGCAACAAGCAAGTCACCTAAGGACTGCTACTTCTCGGGGCATTGATTCCTCACCTAGACTTGTCATAAATTAAAACTCATTACACAGAATGAGATGAGGGATTCTCTAACAGTGACCCTAATTCTATATGGAAGATCAACACACTTGGTCTGATCTTACTCCCTGAAGCTCCGTGGCAGCCCATCCTCAAACACCTACCCAAAAGAACCCATTATGGGGGGCATGCTTTAATAGGCCTCGTTAGACCACACTTGAAGGGCCCTCATCTGCAAACGACCATCCAGAGGATTATCCAAGCCCATCAGTTAAGTGACAAAAACAGTCCTGAGACTGAGCATGTCCCAACAGAAAAGAAAATACAATATAAAGGGATATGCCTATTTCAAGACTGGCAAGTTGACTTTATACAGATCCCTAAAACCAGAGGAAACTTTAATTTTTTTTAGTTTTTGTGAACACTTTTCTGAAAAAATAGCATAGACCAGTAGAACTAAGAAGGCAAATGAACTAGCAAGACTTTTACTTAAAGAAATAATACCTAGGTTTGAACTTCTTCTCAGCATTCAAAGAGACAATGGACCATCACTCACTTTAGAAATCAGGCAGTAAATATTCAATGGAAACCTCACACACCTTGGAAAGCTCAGTCTACAGGAAAAACTGAGAAAATGAACCGCACAATAAAGAAGACCCTAATGAAAGTGTGCCAGGAAACACATTTGAAATGGGATCGAGCATTACCTATTGCTTTGTTCCAAATTAGGGTAGTATCTTACAGTGGGCTTAATTTAAACCCTTTTGAAATAGTTTATGGGAAACCCTTCCAAGTTTCTGCTTTAGGAACATCCCCTTTAGATTTAGAGCATGAATAAAAAATTAAACAATATGTACAACATCGAGAGGAAACACTAACAATTTTGGACACGTTTGATCTTTGAAGGTCCATCTTCCTGTCTGATGAGCCCTTATGCTGATCTCAGCCAAGAGACTGAGTCATAATAAAGGCCTGGAAGACTCAAGGTCCTGAACAGCAGATAGCTGAGCAATGGGAAGTTCCCTATAACATCCTACTGACAACAGGCTCTTCCCAAAAGCTCGCAGGAATCAAGCCTTGGAGCCACCACACATGGGTAAAGAAGGAGCCACATGAAGGGAACTTGGATCTTGCTGCTGCTCTTGTTAATACTGCAAGGGAAATCTGGACCTGCACTCCTGAAGGATTTTAAAATTCCTTCTTTGAAAAGGGACAACATCTCTCAAAGCTAAAGAACAATGTTACATTTTATATTTTATTTTGTTTCTTTATTTTTTCTTAATTTTTCTGAATTTCCCAGACATTGGCTTCCTCAGCAGATATGTTCTACTGTGGAGAGTTGCCACCCAAAGTTCTGTTCAGGGTTAGATTGTGAGGATCCTTTAGTTCCTTTAATTTCTGACCACCTATTAAACACTTGATTGTCAGTACAATAGGTCTCAGGTTCAAAGTCCATCTGCAAGATGACCTCTTAAAACAGGAAGAATTCCACCATCTTTGCTTGTTTACTAGTGCCTTCCTTGAGACACTAATAGTGCCACTTTTAGAAGACAGCAATCTACCTCCTTCACATGAAGGCTTCCCTCTATTCCTGACCCCCTTCTTTTGTTAGATAGTAAAAATCTCTGTACCTGAACATAATAAAACTACTACCTTTTCCAGCAGGAAGTAACTACAAAAGAATCAAGTCTAGGTTCATTTACCCTTGTAAGATTACAAGGGTAGAGGATTTTGAAGGGGGGATTGTTACATAAAACAGTCAGTTACAGTGCCAGAGGCGTCTCCACCCATTGACCAAATGGCACTGAGTACACAAAAGGTAGAAATATGAATGGATGAGGCCTGAGAATACTAAAAGACAGAAGGATGAATGGATATGGCCTGAGTATGCCAAAAGCTAGAAAGATAATTGGATTAGGAAAAGACCCTCCCATCCCTATTTCTATTTGAATTTAGGGCTTGAGCAGGAAGATTGAGATGGTCTTGTGATTGGTGGGAGTCCACCATTCTCCCAGGTTGTGCAGTGCCTGAATAAAACTCTTTCTTTGCTCACCAACAACTGTCTCATGTGTTTAGCTATTTTTTTGGCAATAGGCAGTCAAACCTTGTTTGTCTGTTTCTTTGTTTTTTGGCAACAGCACCACCTGATCCTTGGTTTTCTTGGGAATACTTGTTACTTGCTTAACAAAAAGACAAGTTTAAATTTTAATGCTTTGGCTGAAATGCTATTAGATCATTTTCAACCAACACTAAGTTCAACAGCTTTGGCAGCATTCTACAAAGATCCACTCATGACTTTTGTTAAGAACCTCACAGTAACACTATTGCTTGTGTTTTGTGACACAATATAAAAGTTATCCAACACTATATTTTCCAAGACTAATACCTTTTATATGCATTAACTTTCTCATTTCTGTTACTGATCAATGAATTAATTATATACACCAAATATCTCAGGTTATCAAAGATTACAAAATGTAAATATGTATATTTATTAATAAAATAGTCACCAAGTACATTTTATAAATGTGGTAATATAGCAGGAAAAATACACAAAAAAGAACTAGTCTAAAAAACCATTGCCTAAAATGATATAAAGTTTTAAATATTTTAATAGGAAAACTTGAATATATAACTGCCTCTTTCAAAGTGTGTGAAAGTTCCTAGTTATTTATGAATATTTGAAGTTATTTTCTTCATTCCTTGTTAATTGCTTGTGACAGCCAAGAGTTAAAATATGGGTATCCTATTATATAATTTAGGAGAACAGCTGCAACACAGTCTGCTTCTGCTGAAGCTCTTGACAATGTGTCTCCTAATGCTCTAAAAAGAGCTTCTCCCTGAATGTCTGTTACTTCACACTCTCAAGCTCCAATTGGCCTACTGAAATATTCAAGTGCCACATTAAGAAAAATCCATTTCCACCTATTGTAAAGAGATAGTAAGACAAATGTAGGTGAGGAAAGATAAACCAATTACTGATAGCATGACTATCCTGATCTTGAGAACACATCATAAAAATGTAAATTTTTTAAGAAATTTTTGTCAATTCTGTTCATACAGAAAATTGATCTAGGAAAATTGTTCAAGTTAGTCAATGAAAGAATTATAAAAAAATCAAAATAAGTATTGGAATGATGAATCAGGTAAAAAGTAAATTTAACTCTAGTATAACTAGTAATACCTCTGCTGTTGGGTTGTCCAAAAAGTTCATTTGTTTTCCAGAAGATGGCTCAAGCAGCACTTAATTGTCTTTACTTTTATTAGAAACAATTTCATTAGATTATATTGAAAGAGCTGATGATATCAGCATGCATTTTTAAAAAAAACATATCAAATTGGTGAATTTTTGTATAGCAATCTTAATATTGAATATGGAAGAAAATAAGAAACTGTTTTGGCATGTTATGTTTTGTTATTTCAAGAAAGGTAAAAATGCAACTGAAACAAAAAAAAATTTGCAGTGTGTAGAGAAGGTACCGTGACTGATCGAACAGGTCAGAAGTCATTTGTGCAATTTTGTGCTGGAGATTTCTTGCTGGACAATGCTCCACATGGAGTAAACCAGTTGAAGTTGATGATCAAATTGAGATATTAATAGAGAACAATGAATGTTATACCACACAGAAGAGAAGTGGCATACTCAAAATATCCATATCTATAAAGATACTTATAAAATGAAAAATTTGTCTTTTATTTTATGGAAAAATAAATGGACTTTTGGCAAGCCCAGTAAAATTATGAATGTCAGTGACAGAAAAGCCTCTGAAGTCATTTTGCTTATTTCCTGGGAACTTTCAGATTAGCACCTGAAATACAGTGACAGTTTTTACTAGGTAGGTTTCACATGACTTGAGCTAGAGATCTTTTCTCACTTCACTGACATAAATTCTTTTACAGATTAATATCAGAATCAGTATTTGCAACCTACCTTCTGCTAGTGAACACTAGCAGTTCCTGAAATAATTTCCCTGGGGAAATGCTTGAACCCAATACCTTTAGTAATTTTAACCTGGTCTAGACAAAACCCTTAATCTAACACAGGAAAAATAACCTGCTTGATAAAGTATAAGCACTGTGAGCCCAAACATCTGTCAATTTAAAAAGCCCTATGGTTGCATATAAATAAATCTTGATAAAGGATTCTTGAATCTTCAAAGGGAGTAGATTAAAAAGAAAGGAAAATGGAAGAAAAGTGTTATATACCTTATCCCTGCACATCTGTCTATATTTCTCATCACATTAAAACAATGGTAAAACTATTTAATCAAAAAGTGTTTAGGTGTGTAGAAGTCTTCTGTATAAGTATTTTTACTGATTAAGAAATGGGTTAATATCTGCTATCAATATCTGCTATATATATAATTTATATGCTTATATAAATGTCTCAGGACACAGTGATTTGCTCAATTACTTGGAATGGATATCTCAGTACAAAAGAACAGAAACCACTACACCTAATTAAATTTAGAAAATGTGAAATGTAAAACCAAAGGAATTGAAAGGGATAAGAAATCTGTGAGCAAAAATGTTAATTCACAACAGAGACAGCTGAAAGAGCAAAATGTAGAGAATAGTACTATAGTTTAAATAATACTTAAATATTTATTGATTTTTAAAATGTTAATAGAATGTAACATCAAAAAGTGTCTATACCTAAGTAGTTTATAATTTGATGGAGAAATTCTATATACAAATAAAATATCTAGTGAATCTGAAAACATTACTTGTCTAAATATGTAAAAAAAGGAGATTTCACTCACTAATGAGAGAATGAATTGATGAGAGAAACCTGATGCATGTAAAAAATGCTTTGCTTACACCTACTCTTTTCATAGAACAGTTATTTTAATTTTTATTTACTCTTTTTCATCCAGCTCCTTTCCTTTAACTTAGTGATTTTTGTATTTAAGTTTTTTTTTTAAATTTTAGAGTAGTTTTCCTTTATGTACACAAGGTCTGTCCAGAAGGTATCCAGCCATGTAATATTAAGAATAGAGGCATATATTGAAGAAGATACAAGATACAAGAAATATTGTACATGGGACAATGACACCTCAGTCCCCTTCAAAGTAGACACCTTGAGACCTGACACAGTTCTCCGGTTACCATGAGCTGCCCCACTGTATTTTCCTGAATCTTATAGATGGTACTAAATCTCTTCCCTTTCAAAGGTGATTTTATTTTATTAATTTTATTTTTCTTTTAACCTTTATTGTATTATTTCCATTATAATTTAGTTTCTTTGTACCCTCCTGCCCCAGCAATCATCACACTGTTGTCCATGTCCAGTCACTTTATCCCCATTCTCTCCCCACAGCTGTCATCCTGAGTCTGTCCCCATTTTCCTTTTTAGTTCAGTTTTTTTTCATTAGATTCCACATATGAGTGAGATCATACTGTATTTGTCTTTCTTTCTCTGACTGGCTTATTTCACTTAGTGTAATGTCTCCAGGTCTATCCCATACTGTGACTAAAGGTAAAGATGTATTATTTTTTATGGCTGAGTAGTATTCCATTGTGTAAATGTCCCATAGTTGTTTTATCCACTCATCTGTTGGTGGACACTTGGGCTGCTTCTATAGCTTGGTGATTGTAAATAATGCTGTAATGAACATAGGTGTGTTTAAGTCCTTCCACATTAGTTTTTAGGTAACTTTGAATGTATTTCTAAAAGTGGGATTGCTGGGTCAAAGGGCAGATATATTTTTAATTTTTGAGATATCTCCATACTGTTTTTCACAGTGGCTGCACCTGTCTGCATTCCCACAAAGTGCAAAAGGATTTCCCTTACTCCACATCCTTGACAGCACTTGTTGTTTGTTGATTTATTTATGATAGCCATCCTGACAAGATAAGATGATATATCATTATGTCAATCAATGTTCAACAGAGGAAGCAAGCATATATACAATGGGCTAAAGATAGTTCATTCAATAAATGGTGTTAAAAAATTGGACAGATATGTGCAGAAAAATGAAACTAGACCATCTTCTTACACCAAACAAAACAATAAATTCAAAATGGATCAAAGACCAACTGTACTTTAACAACAATAAAATGAATAAATAAATAAATAAATACTAAAATGTTTAACCCAAAACCATAAAAATTGTACAAGGAAACATAGGTAGAAAAATCCTGGACATTGTTCTTAGTAATATTTAATCAGATATATTTCCCTAGGCCAGAGAAACAAAAGGAAAAATAAACAGGATTACATCAATCTAAAAAGTTTTTGCACAAGAAAGGAAACCATCAACAAAATAAAAAGACAATCCACTCAATGGCAGAACATATTTACCAATACATCTGAGAAAGGGTTAAGATCTAAAATTTATAAAATACTTACTTATAAAGCTCGACACCAAAAAAACAAACAAAAATAACCCTGTTAAAAATTGGCAAATAACCTGAATAGACACTTCTCCAAAGAGAAAATACAGACAGCCAATAGACATATGAAAAGATGCTCAATGTCACTAATCATCAGAGAAATGCAAATTAAAATCAAAGGTGATTTTACTTTTTGGAAAAGCCAAATTTGCCATGTGCCAAATCTGGGCAGTAAGGGGGCTGAGTCACCTCTGTGATTTGATGTTTTGCCAAAAAACTCTGCACATGAGACATGATGCATGAGCGTTATGTTGTCATGGTGAAGCTGCCGATCACCATTTGCCCTTTAGCTCTGGCCTTCTGAATCATCCAAATGGTTTTTGAGGAGGAAAGTTTAAGCTTAACATAAAATTTCACACAGATTCATTGCTCTACTGGCTCAGTCATTTTGAATGTGACAGCAACACACTATCCATGCTCACTCAATGGTGTCTACCGCCTTCACTGAGTAGTACAGTGCAGTCATCACTGTTCCCACATGAACATTCTAGTCCACTCTCCTTGGCTGCCACATTACATCAATGTCTTGAAAACCATTCTCATTATATTAAAAATGGCTGGACTTTGTCAGCTCAGACCTTCTATAATCATCTGAAATTTGTGCATCCATTTTCCTTTGAAGTTTTTTATTGTTTACATATTTTGGCTATTTGAAAGAAGTTGCTATGTTCATAGTTGTACAAATATCTCTCTTGGCAAATTCACTGATATATTTTTTAATATATTCCTTGAAGTGGAGTAGCTGAACTTTAGTGTATGTGTGTACATGACTTTATAAGAAGCATTTAATTTAGTTGTGCCATTTTATGCTCACACCAACAATAGAGTCCATTAACATTTTGTATTTTCACTTAATTTTTTAAGTAAAATATCAATAAAAATACATATACATTATACTTCATAATATATATTCAAAACTGGTTATCAAAAGATACTCAAGGCTGAGAATACATGTCATAGTAATATTTTCAGTAAATATTTACAGTAAAAATATCACAAAGGATTTCTTTAGCACATATAAAGACTTCTTGCATATTAATAAGGTAAATATTCCAGTTTGATGAAATTAAAGGATAAAGAAATTACTGATAAGCATGTGAAAATGTGGTCAACATTGGCCAATAGGAAAAAAATTAAATCACAATGAGGTGAGAATATATATCCACTAGATAAGCTAAAATTACAAAGGCTGAATAAGTTAATTTTAATTTTCAAATAACAGGTATAAATAACTTTAATTGTGTATAAATGTGCACAGGTTATATTATTTTCAGTTATTTAAAAATTAGTTAAGAATAAATATATTTTATAAATCTACTAATATAATAAATTACTTTCCATAGATAATTATCCCGCAATTAGTTAATAATAACTTTTAGCCTTCTTTCACTTTTAGAATTATGAAAATTTGTATAATAAATCATATCACCATGCTGATATAAGATTATTTTATGATGGTCTAAGGATTGAACTCTGTACTATCCTGACTGGAATACAAACATTTTAAGAACATCCTTTCTATTTTACTAAAGTCACTCTTTAAATCAAGGGTCATCATTAGATGCAGACTACAATTTGTTTACAACAGTTTTGCTTTCCTGGGTGATTCTGTCTAATATCCCCAGGACAATCTCTCTCAGTGAAGAAAGAACCAATTTGTTGTGCCTTATCACTATCATTATTGCTTTCCCTGAGGTACCCACTCCAGCATGATGTTGATTCTTAGTGAATGCATGCTAATTAAAGTGCTTTTCCAGATCGTAATCTACAACTATCTAGAACATGGGGATGTTCTTTTTGAATAACCTATACCTTTAGCTCATCTTTTTACTTGCTGTAGTAACTTCTGAGTTTGTTTTTTCCTTTTAGGCTATATCTAGGCAAAAACTTTGGGATATTAATTTCTACTTTTCTTGATTTGTGGTTTTTCCCCTATTATTAAATCTTTTTAATCACTCAGTTTGGCTTACATAGGTCAATTGTGAACGAATTTTTCATTCATGTGATTACTTTTTAGAAAATCATTACATGAAATAACAGCTTCTACATAAGGAAAATTTGACTTCTCTGAATAAGCACTTAACTAACTTTTATAGTGAAATCCATTTTTATGGATTTTGGTACTATTTCTAAGTTTGTTTATTTCTATGCTTTTATACCTGAATGCAAACAATAAAAATACACATCTACTTGGAATTAAATGCTGTTAATAACTAGTTAACTTACCATAATACCTTCTTTATATAATAGGAATTATTTTGTACTATCAAAAGGGGAGTTTCCTATTAAGTATTTTTATAGAGGTGTAGAAACACTGAATTCTCTTTGATTCAGTAGAAAATCATTTATTATTTAATAACATGGATCTGACACGAACAAAGTTTAGAATCAATATAATCCAATTGGGCAGTTCCCACCTATGTCATTTTATTTATGTTTAAATTTAAGCTTCTACTTTTTCTCAGTTTTGTAGTGTTAGTAAATGTTTTATAAATTCCCTTAGAATTTAATAATAGAAATGCTGAAAAATTAATAGCACTGTTATGAAAGTTTTATTCTTTTTTATTGTTATTCAAGTACAGTTGTCCTCATTTACCCCCATTCCTCTCTTCTGCCCTGCTCACCCCCACCTCCCACATTCAATCCTCCTTGACACTGCCTTTGTTCATGGGTCCTTTGTACATGTTCCTTGACTTGCCTCTTCCCCTTTTTATATTTAAACAAAGGAAACTTCCTCCAGATAATACCTATAACAGCCTATCACTGATAGCTCATTAAATAGTTGGCAGTTACTAGCCATTTGCTCTTTGCTACTTTGTTTCATTATTTTATTTGGACTATAGTATTAGTATTTTCCACCCTTACTCCTCTTTGATTTCCTTTTCCTCTCTTATACTTCTTTCCTCCCCTTATTCCTGTTTCAATATCCTTTGTTTGATACATTTATTCAACCTTAAAAAGTATTTTACTAGAAATTAACTTTAAGTTAGTAGTTATTGCCCTGGCTGGTGTAGCTCAGTAGATTAAATATGGGCCTGTGAACCAAAGGGTAGCCAGTTCAATTCCCAGTCGGGGAACATGCCTGGGTTGCAGGCCAGGACCCCAGCAGGAGACACATGAGAGGCAACCACACATTGATGTTTCTCTCCCTCTCTTTCTCCCTCCCTTCCCCTCTCTCTAAAAATAAATGAATAAAATCTTTTTTAAAAAGCTAGTAGTTATCACTATGTTCATTACAGAGATATACTTTTACCTCACTTGTCCCTTACCTAAGAATCAGCATTTTATCCTGTGATTGATAAATTCTGATTAGAAAGAAAATATATTTTGTCAGCATTAATGTTCAAGTGCCTGGTAAATATATGCTTTTGAGCCTCCCAAAAATAAAACTCTGAAACTCTAACAATCCAGGTAACTTATATTTCAAATTGATATAGTTTAAATGATGAAATGCTAAATATTAAATTTACCTTAATATTTTAATTACTTTTAACTTACCTAAGTCAAATGTATAGTTAAAGTTATGCATTTTAAAATAAACAGAAAAATGTAATTAAAATGTATTCCTCAAAATTTTCCCTTTTTCTAGTACAATAATTTTGCATATAATTTTATGACATTTGTTGTTTATGATAATGAATATCAATATGTAATATCATTATATATTGAATGATATCATATGTAATGATTCAATACATAATGATGTCCATAATTTGAATGATATTCAAAATGAATATCATTTACGTAAATAACATTTTTTAGGGATTCAGTGAAAACTTCCATTCCTCAAATGTGCTTGTTTTAAAAAAACACAGTATTGATTTATTCAAAACAGTTGTTAATAGGCATATCAGAGACACTGAAAATAACTAATTTAGATGATAAAAACCTAATTTTAACCACTTATTTACACCACTGGCTTGACAAGTTCCTTCTACTAACAATTAGTAAGATTAATAAAAGATTTTAAAACATTCCCCATGCTTCACATGGAGCTGTATTAGGACAAGTAGAATACAGCCCTATGACAAATTTAAACTTAGCGTTATTTGGAATATTCAGCAAACACAAAATTTCACATATTTGGAAAAGAAAAAAATTTAAAACCTAATAATATGATTTTTACCCAACCTCGCAAAAATAGGATGTATGGCAGATCCATACCATGGCCTGAATCTGATGTGATTAAATCATGGCTATGTAGCTAATAAAACCAGAAGATGATACTTCTGAGTAATATAATTTAAAAAAAATATGAATTCACTACCAGTTTCTAGACCAGAAGGCAGCCAGAATATTTGACAATATATCCCCTGTAGGAAAGTTATAGTCACTAATACTGTTGCTGTTATTTTTATTGCTGTGTATGTGTGGGGGGTGTGCTTGTATGTGTGAACAACTTTTATTTGTTTAGAGACAAATGCAGTTTAAAAATATACACAAATGAAGAGTTACTTGCAGTTGATTTTACCTGCACTAATTAGTGGTGACATATGCTGACAAATTATTTTTACACCTAACTGCATGGGCAATGTGGGCAATGAGTAGAAGAATTAAAACTCAATTCCCACACAGCCTTTGTATCAGTTATACATTTGAAAAGAAAAAAGAGACTTGGTGTTTAATATTTAAACAAACTGTTTAAATATTAAATAGAAATTTTTACTCTGATTAATGAAATGAGAACAAAGCTTAAAAATGTATTCTAATGTCTGTAATGTCTAACAAGACAGTATGACAAATAATGCTTTCTGCAATATGATAATGGCCAGAATTTTTTTCAGATAGTACACTTCTATTTTTTTAGTTTCAATAAAATATATTCAGATCACATGCGGAGAAACTTGCTTATCATTCAGGAAACTTGCTGCACAGTGGCAAGCAAAAGGAAAGGGAGGAACTCAGCTTTTAACAAAGCAGTTGGTATTATGCTTTGGTCTTTATTTGTCCTTGGTCTGGATTAGAATACTAATGACCTGAAAAATGGATCCTTTTATTCTTCTGTGTTTCTGACTGGTTCTCTAAGGAATTATTTCCTTACGGTTACTATTTAGGCAGCATGAGGTTTCCTTTTCCCTTGTATTGTTTGCATTTGAAGCGTTTCACTGGTATTTTCATTCTTCAAGCATACCTAAGTCAATAATTTGTTATTTCTCCTTTGAATTGGGGAGTATCATGCTCACAGTTTGGGTCAGGAACATGAGAAGTGCAAACATTTATATTTGCCATTTAAATTTATATATATATATTATGGCAAATATATATATATATATATATCCTTAATATTTTACACATCATTGATATTCTTTTTGAAACAGTTTTTAGATCATAGATTCCTACAAAGATGTATCATTTAATATGATCAGAGTTTTCCTATTCATTCTATAATCAATAATGGTTATTAAATAATTAGCATGTTCTAGCCCTGAGACAAAAGAGGATATAACCTGTAATTTAATAATAGTGAATTATCTACTTACAAAGTGCAGCACACCACAGTCAACACTATGTATATGTGAAACCCTTTAAAAATACCATTTAGGAGAGCGTTACCTGCTGTCCTGAGGGAATGGTTCTTTATTAACTATTTGGTAAGAGAATAGGCAGAAACTATAACCTAAGGGAACTCTGCACTGTAACTGAAGAACATCAGTATATTTTTCTTATCCAATCTTGCTAAAGGGGAAATTATTTCATTTTTAAAGTTATCTTTTACAAGGCTATTGGATGGGAATTTGTAATGCAAGATGAGAGAATTGCTAATAATTCAATCCAATAATTTCTGAAGTCCATTTTCAACTTATTCCACTGAGGTCCTTTTCCACACTAAACAACCATTGCTATTAAACATTCTTTATTTAAAACTAAAAAGGTATTGTAAATAGCAATGATACATTAGTATTATATCATCCCTATTGTTGAAAACATACAATGTATACAACCATCAATAGAAACAAGGCCACAATTCCTAGCCTTGTATCACAGCATAGTATAATCTCTCACACTGTGAACCTTTATTAACTTTCTTCATTTCTTAAGAGAGATTCTGCATTTTAACCAATCTAATCAAAATAAAGTATTGAATCTTGCCATTAACTTTAGTCATACTGGTTTTTTTCACATGGATTCACATCATCAAATTTTCTGATTAGAATTTTTTTTAAACCTACTGTCTTTTTAAAAGTTTATTTACTTATTTTTAGAGATAAGGGGAGGGAAGGAGAGAGAGAGAGAAACATTAGTGTGTGGTTGCCTCTTGTTCACCCCCTACAGGGGACCAGGCCTGCAACCCAGGCATGTGCCCTGACTGGGAATTGAACCAGCGATGCTTTGCTTCACAGTCTGGTGCTCTAACTACTGAGCCACACCAGCCAGGGAAAATTTGTTTTAATAATATTATTTTACTAAATATTGAATAGTAAAAGAGTATACAGATATGTGCCCAATGTTTAATTTTCTATTGATATACATTTACATGTAAATTATATATAATATTATATACTATATAATGTATAACATACCATATAATATATTAACTATAATATATTATAATATATTATATGATATAATATGTATTTTATATATAGTTTACACATAAATGCATGTCAATATATTAAGCTATATATATAATGTATATGTTTGTATATAATGTCTATATATATATATATATATATATACCTGTCTAGAAAGTATCCAGCCATGTAATATGAAAAATAGAGACATTTGTTGAAGAATATATAAGATACAAGAATGTACATTGGATAATGATGCCTCAGTCTCCTTCAAAGTAGACACCTTGGGACCTCACACAATTCCAGTCACCATCAGCTGCCCTATTGTGTTTTCTGAATCTCATTGATGGTCTGAAATCTCTTCCCTTTCAAAGGTGATATTAGTTTTGGGAAAAACCAGAAGTTGCAGTGCACCAAATCTGAGCTGTAGGGTAGCTGATTTGATGTTGCACCAAAAAACTCTGCACCAGATATGATGCATGAGCAGGTGTGTTGTTGTGATAAAACTTCCAATCACCAGGTGCCCATTGCTGCAGCTTTCTGAATCATCTGAATAGACTCTGTGGAGGATTATTCAAGCTTAATGAAAATTTGATGCAGATTCATTGCTCTACTTGTCAATCATTTTGAACACAACTGCCACACAGTACACATGCTAACTCAATGATGTCTACTGCCCCCACTGACTAGTACAATGAAGTCATCATTGCTCATGCATGTGCATTCCAGTCCACCCCCAGATTAACCAATATTACACAAACCTTTCTTATTGTGTTAACAATGGTTGGACTTTTTCCAGATGAATATATATATAAACAACCAGTATTTTGGAAATAATTAAATAAACAATGTTCTATATTTTCTTTATGTTAAAATACAGATTTTCCATCTTAGGAGAAAACTGTTTTTCAAATTTGGAATAAAAATTCACTTGTAGATAATTCCATACATTTAAATTAAAAAGGTTAATATATCTATGATTGAAAATTATCAGCCCTGGCTGGCATAGCTCAGTGGATTGAGTGCGGGCTGCGAACCAAAGTGTTGCAGGTTCGATTCCCAGTCAGGGTACATGCCTGGGTTGCAGGCTATGACCCCCAGCAACCACACATTGATGTTTCTCTCTCTCTCTCTATCTCCCTCCCTTCCCTCTCTAAAAATAAATAAATAAAATCTTAAAAAAAAGAAAAAAAAAGAAAATTCTCAGCCTCACAGACCAAGAATTTTTCATTTGTAATTTAGTAGTATGTACTTATATTCTCTTTGTCCTTGTAAATATTTATTTTATTTATCTTAAGTGCAAAATAAACATTATCAGCATGGATGTATCTGGAGAGCATTATGCTAAGTGAAATAAGCCAGGCAGTGAAAGACAAATACCATATGATCTCACCTATAAGTGGAACCTAATCAATAAAACAAACAAGCAAGCAAAATGTAACCGGAGACACTGAAATAAAGAACAAACTTACAGTAACCAGAGGGGAGGGGCAGAGGGATAAACAGAGAAGGGTCCTCAAGGAACATGTATAAAGGACTCATGGGCAAAGCCAAAGAGGGGAAGGACTGAGAGTAGAAGGTGAGAGTGGGTGGGGCTGGAAGAGTGGTGGCAGGAAAATGGAGACAACTGTACCTGAACAATGAAAAAAAAGAAAAATAAACACATTTATGACTAGCTACCATGGCTAAGACAACATTTAAGGAGCAGTCACTATTTCTTAGAACAATAAGTTTGAATTTACTGTTTTTCCTGATTCCAAATACTATAATTACCTGCACAGAGTATCTTCATTTGTTAAAATCCCTCTGAGGCCCTTATCAAGGTTCATAGTGTCATATATTCTTGCTTTCTTCTACATACATGCCAATCACAATTGCTTCCCTTTCATTCAAATTTAACTATGGCAGAATCACTGTTTATTCCATCATTCAGATAATCATCACATTTTTGTACTTGTGGTTAACACAATAAAATTTCTTTTTTTAAACATTTTTTAAAATTTTTTAAAGATTTTATTTATTTATTTTTAGAGAGGGAAGGGAGGGAGAAAGAGAGAGACAGACAGACAGACAGACAGACAGACAGACAGAAACATCAATGTGCGGTTGCTGGGGGCTGTGGCCTGCAACCCAGGCATGTTGCCCTGACTGGGAATTGAACCTGCAATGCTTTGGTTCACAGCCTGCTCTCATTCCACTGAGCTACGCCAGCCAGGGCCACAAAAAAAATTTCTAACTAAAAGAAAGTGACTCATACATTCATTAATTTGAAAATTACTATTACATGAAGTCCATATCACAGCAGTTCTGCTGTAAGAGATCAGACTTGTTCTACTCTTATCCTAGATTGACAATTGCTAGATTGTATAAGTTTTTAAACCAAATTTAATGAGTAACTGCTAAGCCATTTCTTAGAATTTGGGCATCATAAACATATAGAAAGTACCCTGATATCATGATAGGAAATATTGAAGAGAAAGGAAATATCTAGCAGTTATTCTAACAATCTATTAGCTGTTTAAAAGCTACAAGGTATTGAGCCCTGGTGATTTAGTGGACCGAGCACTGGCCTGCAAACCTAAGGGTCTCTGGTTCAATTCCCAGTCAGGGCACATACCTGGGTTGCAGGCCAGATCCCCAGTTCGGGGGCATGGGAGAGGCAACCACACATTAATGTTTCTCTCCCTCTCTTCTTACCTTCCCTTCTCTCTCTAAAAATAAATTCAGATAAGGAAAGACAAAAACTGTGCAATCTCACCTATATGTGAAATCTTCAAATAAAATTTAAAAAATAACCTCACAGAAAAAATGATCTAACTACTTTCAGTGACCAGAGGCAAAGGAGGAAAGGTGGAGGAAGGTAGCCAATAGGTACAAACTCCCAGATATAAAATTAGAAATACTAGTTATGTAATATGCAACATGAAGACTCTAGCTAACACTGCTCTATAACATACAGACCAATTATTAGAGTGTAAATCCTAAGAGTCATCATCATAAGAAAAAAATGTTTTCCTTTTCTATTGTGTCTATGTATAAAGGTGGATGATAGATAAACCTATTCTAGTAATAATTTTATAAGATATGAATATCAAACCACCATGCTGTGTGCCTTAAATTTTATAATGATGTATGCCAATTATTTCTCAATAAACTAGAAAAATGTTGACAATTATATAACAAGTTATAAATCAAATTAACTGCATAATTATTCAATGTGCATTTCTCCATCTAGTAAACAGGATATAAGACATTTTAAGATTTATTGTTTATATGAAGAAAAAACAATGAGATAATAGTCTTTTTAACAAATGGTGTTAGGACAATGGTTATTTCCATGCAACAAATTCAAACCCCTGGTCTGGTCACCTATGCCCACTTACAAGTTAGTTCATATACATCATAGTCTGAAATATAATGCCTAAATCTACAACTTTTAGAAGAAAACAGAATTAAATTTTTTGATCTTGGGTAAGGCAAAGTCTTTAATACAATACCAAAAATACAAGTGACAAATTAAAAAGTAGGTAAATTTGACTTCATTAAGATTAAAAATGTTTGTTTCAGTCAACATCATTAAGAAAATGAAAAAAAACAGAATGAGAGAAAAACTTAAGTCATATATCTAATAAAACTTTTGTGTCTCTTTCAGTCTATTATTACTAGTATCTAATTTACCTTTTCTATATGTCTTTATGTTCAAATGAGCAAGCATATATATGCATTTCTAATTTTTATTCTTTCTTACACACACACAAACACATACCAGCAATATTCTTTGGCAATTCAATTTATGAACTAAATAAATGAATAAATGGACAAAACCTTTGCAACTATTTACAGCAGATAAAGTATAAGCTCATCCAAATAAGAACACTTCATGCCTTGCAATGTCAAACACCAATCCCCACTCAAAAAAAATATTCTAACAAGCTAGAAACTGAGTTAGTACCAGTCTAAGTTTCTTATCCAAAGTATTTAAAATTATTAATTTCAATATTTGAGACAAAAATATGAATAGGCCCTATTTCTTGAATTTAAACCACCCATCTCATTGACCTCCTATATCTCCTGATCTTACCTATATCATATTTATACCAAAATAATTTTCTTTTTTGTTTTTCAGAACTAATGTTTCTGCTTGTTTTTCTTTCTTGTTGATATGGAAAACTTCTACATTTCCTTAAAGATTTAGTTAATAATATTATCTATCTTTTTATGTATTATTCCATCTATGCCCTTTAAAATAATTCAAGTTTAACACATTGTACTTCCAGATTTTTATTTACTGATTTATGTCTAAAATTGAATTTTAAATTCTCATACAGAAAGGATGCATATTATTACCTCTTTATATTTCTATTTGATGTCTATAATGTGTTCCCAGAAAAAATGTTGTTTAGCAACATTTTGTGTTAAATGAATAAATTAATATATAAATAAATGGATAGAGATTTCCTACTCTTTTGCTTTTGACTATATCTGATCGTCTGATGCCTCAGAACATGACTAAGTATCTTCAACTTAAATAAAGATACTGTGTAATTTGAAAAATAATGTAAAATAACCTGAATGCCCAGAAAGGCTTTCTAAGTAGGACTCAAAATTCAGCTGCAAGAAAAGATTGGTAAATCTGACTACTTAAAAAAGACTAGTTCACTGAAAAAACAAAACAACATTAAAATCAAAGATAATAGCAAACTGGAAAAAATATTTCCAGCAGCTAATGCAGATAAAGTACTAAAAGAAATCTTAAGAAATTAAAGAAAAATATAATAAAATTGATAGAAAATTGGTAAATGTAATTAATAACTGCTTTTCAAAACATATATAAAATGCTCTGTTGGCTGAGAGGAAAGATTCACTCTATGTATTGTTGATAAGAATGTAATTCCACATAATCTATATTAAGAAGAATATTAAAATACCTAACAAATCACATTTTAAACTTTGACTCATGATTTCACTTCCAGGATTTACTCTAAATATACAAGGTGAGGCAACAGTAGGTTTACAGTTGTTTGTATGGAAAATAATACAATAATCATTAATCATTAATAGGATTGTAATGCAAGAATACACTGTGTTTGGCATACTTAAAACTGTAAACCTACTTTTGCCCTACTATTTTACATACCTCCGATAGTCAGAAACACCTATGTATTAAAAATTAAAAAAGTCTCTTTGAGTGCCACCGCCTGGCTTTCTACACACTCCAACTCTCTGGCAAGTCCAGAGTCCATTCAGTCATGGCCAGTCCCAGCCCACCTCTTCTTCCAGTTTCAGGTGCCACCAGGCTTCTCCCCACTATCTGGCATTGTCCCAGTCAGTGAATACCCTCCAGTTTGAGTGTACTGTTAGCTGTGTGTGCCTTTTTTTTTCCCCTAGTGACTTTACACATCCAAGCCTCTCTTTGTGCATGTCTGCAATTTGCCCACTCTGGGAGTAGAGGAAGCCACTAGGCTGCTATCTAACTGACAGTTTCTCCTCCCATGTTGTCCCAAAGTAACTGTGATTTCTGGTACCATGCCTGGGGATTTTCCCAATTCACCTAAAAAACTTCCTTACCACCCACTTTGAAGCATCTTCAGCACACTTTGGCTTCCAAACTTCCTATCAGCTAAGATTTTGTTGGCTGTTCACTTTGTCCTTTGGAAGATCAGCTAAGTGTCCCAGTTGGGTGCATGAGCAAGAGGGCTCAGCAACCACCTACTTTGCTGTCATCTTCTCTCCTACATTGCTTTTTTCCTACTGAATTGTATTATATATTTTAGATACTAGTTCCTTATCAGATATATGGTTTGCAAACATTCTCTCCTATTCCATAGATTGCGATTTTCACTTGGTTGACGGTTTCCTTTGTTATACAGAAAATATTTTAGTTTGATATAGTCCCACTTAATTCATTTTGGCTTTTGTTGTCTTTGCTTTTGGTGACAAATCTCAATCAATGCCAAGACCAATGCCAAGGAGTTTAATGCCTATGTTTAATTTACCTCTAGGAGTTTTGTGGTTGCAGGCCTTATGTTTAAGTCCTTAATTCATTTTGAATTGATTTTTGTGTATGATATAGGATAATAGACAGTTGTATTCTTTTGCATGTGGATGTTCAATTTTCCCAGCACCATTTATTAAAGAGACTGTCATTTCCCCATTGTATTCTGGGTCCCTTTGTTATAAGTTAATTTACTGTATATATGTGGGTTTATGTCTGTGCTGTAAATTCTGTTCCATTGATATATGTGTCTTTTTATACCAACACCATGCTGCTTTGATTACTATACATTTGTAATATAAACTGAAATCAGGAAGTGTGCCATGTCCAGCTTTCTTCTTTCTCAATATTGCTTTGACTGTTTTGTGTCTTTCATTGGTCCATACAAATTTTAAGATTGCTTGTTCTATTTCTGTAAAAATACTATTGGAATTTTGACAGTTGTTAAAGGGGATAAAAGTTCACTTTTCTCTTCTTTTCTTTTTATTGATCATTGTTCAGTAACAGTTGTCCCCATTTCCCTCCCCCTATTGCTCTCCCCTTTCCTGTCCAGCCCCTACTCCCAAAGACAATCCCCAGCCCATTGCCTTGTCCATGGGTCTTTTGTACATTTTCTTTGACTCGACCCTTCCCCTTCTGTTCCCCATTATCTCCCTTCCACACCCCTCTAATCAGTGTCAGTTTGTTCTTTATTTCCATTTCTCTGTTTTTTTCTCATTTGTTTTGTTCATTAGGTTTCATTTTTCAATCTGATTATAGGGATTCTTGACAATATGAATTTAAATATAGTAAATATTGTAGAATTGCATGTATATAGCTTTTCACTCTTTGATAAAAAGCTTCCAAACTCTCTACATGTATATTTTTACAAATTAACTTTAGTATTGTGACTGTATTGTGACTGTACTGAGTAAAACTTTGGGTCATTTTTAAAAGTTTCGGTGATCTCAAGTGAAAAGTTGTCCTTTTACAACATTATTTTGTATCGCTGAGTTTTAAAAATTTTCAAGTCTTGCCCTGGCTGGCATAGCTCAGTGGATTGAGCGCAGGCTGCAAACCAAAGAGTTGCAGGTTCGATTCCCAGTCAGGGTACATGCCTAGGTTGCAGGCCACGCCCCCCAGCAACCCCACATTGAAGTTCCTCTCTCTCTCTCTCTCTTTCTCCCTTCCTTCCCTCTCTAAAATAAATAAACAAAATCTTAAAAGTTTTTTCAAGTCTCTTTGGTAACACTAATGTGAAACCTGAGATTAGTAATAAAACTTTTTGAACTCCTGAAGTTACCTATGATTCTCTTAATTTTCAAATCAATGGTTCAGATATCCATATTCAGGTATCCACTGAGAAGTGCAATATGGTATAACCTGTATGAGTAACAAATCTACTTTAGTATGGAGAAGGTTTGAAAAGAAAACCAGAGCTTCTCATATTAGTATGATAATTTTTAACTGTCTACTAAAGAGAAAGAAAGCATAGGAAGACCTATGGAATAATGGCATAAAATCTCTCTTTATCATTCAATATTTAAGATATGTACACTTAGACTCTTATATCAGCAATTATGAAAATGGGGATTTAGTTATCTAAAGTATTAAAAGTATTTCACAGGGAGAAAATTTAAAAGCTAACCATTCGGTTCCCTGCTCTGCTGCCACAACACTCATGCCATTTGCTGCTGTTACTGGTGAAAACTATGGAACGCAGTTAGTCTTTGTTATAATGCTCTTCTGTATTCTGTATTCCTGTTCAGTCTTTGAGAGGTAAGAATTCAACTATATTTAATAGTACAAAATTTCCACAAACTTTTATTGATCTATTCTGAATGTCACACATGCTCACTTAAGAACTACAGTGTCATATACATGAGAGGAGACCCCCTAAATTCGGAATTATCTTCTGGAGGGCAGGTCCCTTGCAATACAGGCTTCTTCCCCCATTAGGTGGGTGTTCTAGGAACCCATCTGTATCAGTGCACCAGTTGGTGATGTTGTAAGAGGCTGTGTTTGGCTTCCTTGAAATTTTTTGAAGACTCTTTCAATATGTTTGCCCTTTCATTATGGGTGACTTATAAGCACACCTGCCCACAACGCACTGAGTGTTCAGGAGTTTTGACCAAAAAATGGCTTGACCCCCATGCCCTATCCTTCCTATCCACCCCATCTCACCCCAATAGACCTTTTTTGTTTGTTTCCCCAGGTGAAAAAAGCCCTCAAAGGGAAATGATTTGCCAACGTGGAATAAGTAAAAGAAAACATGCAGAAGCACTGAAAGACATCAAAATGGACAAGTTCAAAACTGTTTTGAGCAGTGGAAAAACATCTCCATAGGTATATTGTATCAGCAGAGAGTACTTTGAAGGTGACTGAAGTTTAGACATGTACAAATAAATACACAATTTTTATAAATGACTTCTGTTTTATGGGGGTCCCCCTCATATAATGCCTGTAAGATGCATATCCATATTACTATTTTTGATAAACTTTATCTTCTTTTTTAAACTATCAGGGCTTAAGGTCCATATTCAATTCAACCCCCTGGTTATAACAATATACTTATTAAAAATTATATATATGTGTGTGTATGAATCAATACATGATTAATATCTATGATAAACTCCATAAAATAAACTTTTCATTGGAAACAATCAATGTTCATCCTTTGGATTGAAGCACAAACTCTGTGTCACTTGGCAATTCAGTCTTCCCCTAAAATGATTCCATTGGAGAAACACTTGCATGATATTCTATGCTAGTTCTGCTTTTTGTGACCTCAGCCTGATTTCTACAAAGGTTTTCTCTGATACTCCAAATTTAATTGATGTGAATGCATTATGGTAAATTACAGAGGTCTCTTCTTAGTTACTCTTGCCATCTCATAAATAATCTCTGAGATAGAGAAGTCTATCTTTTGGCAAAGAAACCTCAAGTGATATGTCTTGTAGCTAAAAACATGAATGAAAACTAATGTGAGATCTAACGGAATTGGAACAGGCCTATAAGCTTTTCTTGAAGTGTGTTATGGAGCAGGGGTAAATGGGTGAGTTTATTCAAGCATAAGAAAGAAAAAACTTGGAGACATTCATTATTAGTTTGGTGTTATATAAAAAAGGGTCTTGGTACAGCAACAGTGAGTAGTTTTTCTCTCTATTCACTGAATGTAGGACAAGAGGGGATAGGTTTACATTGCAGGAAATTAAGTACTTCTTGACTGTGACTATCCAAAGCACCAGAATATATTATAAGTGCAGGTTACAGTGCCTTCTTTTGTAAAGGCTTTTTGAAAAATATCTTTTATAAAAACCATCTTTCAATAATTCAGGTACTATTCAAGTGAAAGGCAGGGGAAAATTTTGTGCTAATTTATGGACACTTTCAATCCAATCCAAGAGTGAAATATGTAATTGAAAATGTTTCAAAATGTATTTTTTTCAAATTAAAGGGAGGTATGAAATTTTGTATTCAGGAAAGGTTGTATATTTGAAAATGATTAAAAAATAATATCACGTGATTTTTTTACCCAATTAAAATAAAGGATTTAATAAGTGACAGGAAAGTCACAGAAAAATTTTTCACTGCTATGAAAAGTCCTGGAGTGAAATGCCATTTTTAAAAATATACTTAAATACAATAGTAGCAACTGATAGCTTTATGAAGCTTTTAATACAAAGATAGTCCTATCTCATGCTTTAGAGCATAAAGTAATTGTTGTAATGGTGAGAGGGAATATTTTTATTTTATGTACAAACATTCTAACATGTTATTTGACATTTGTAGATTTTACTCCTTATTTATTTGCCTAATTTTTTTTAAGGTATCATACTCTGGTCTTGGTTACTGACTGTACCTGATAGATAATGTACAAACAGTCTAATGAGACAACATTTATACATGTTGAAGTAGAATAAAATACCATAAAAATAATTATTTTACCATTAACAAAATTAAAGCCAGATACATGGACTAAACATAATGTTTGGATAAATGTAATTTAAAACATATTATTATCAATTTAACTCATATGCAAAAAGAGTTATTAAATCAGCTTATTTCAGGACACAATAAAATTCTAATTGCATATAAAATGCTATAGTCATTAAATTAATTTGTTCATGCTGTAAATCAGGGAAATAAGAGGTTGTTTTCTATTATAGTTTGAAGGGGTGTTTCCACTACAGATGGCATAAAAGAGAATATTGAGGAGAATATGATCATATGGAGGAAGTCAGGCAATGTTCCAAATTATTTTATTTTAGGTGGTAAAAGGGATATGATTCAAGAAATCAAAGTAAGATATCAATTGAAACAAAAATACATGAAATGGTTACATGTATTATTTTTATCATCCTCAGAATCCAGTGCTATAAAATAAAGGAAGGGAGGATAGGAATCAATTTTTTAAGTTCTTGTCAGTCAGAAGCTTAAATAAAGTTATTTCCCAATACCAACAACAGCTCTGTCATTTTTATGTGTTTTTTTCTTTTAAAAATGTTTCCCACTTTATTGCATTATAACTGATAAAAGTGTTTGTATTTATAATGAACAATATAGGTTTTGAAATACATGTACATTGTATCATTTGTACCACAATTGGGCTACTTAATACATCCATCAACTCTAATTAACTAACACATAACACTTGTGCATGTGTGTACATTGTGTGTGATGTAAACACTTAAGATCAATTCTCCTAGCACATGTCATGTGTACAATATACAATATGTAGCCAATACTAATCATTCTGAACATTTGATCTCCACTATATATTGATTCTGCATACATGAAACTTTGTACCCTTTGACCATTTTTCCATTTTCTTCACTTCCAACCCTGACAACCTCCATTTGCTCTCTGTTTTTGAGTTATACTTGTTTTTTAAAGTGCAACATATAAGACCATGTGGTATTTATCTTTCTGTCTGGCTTCTTTCACTTACTATATTTTCATTCTTTTTTTTTAAGATCTTATTTATTTTTAGAGATGGGAAGGAAAGGAGAAAGAGAGAGACAGAAACATCAATGTGTGGTTGCCTCTCGAGTGGCCCCCACTGGGGACCTGGCCTGCAACCCAGGCATGTGCCCTGACTGGGAATTGAACCTGCAACCCTTTGGTTTGCAGCTTGCACTCAATCTACTGAGCTACACCAGCCAGGTCCTCCTTTTTTAAAAAGATTGTATTTATTCATTTTTAGAGAGAGAAAAAGAGAATGAGAAAGAGAAGGAGAGGAATATCAATGTGTGGTTACCCCTCCCATACCCCTTACTGGGGACCTGGCCCACAACCCAGGAATATACCCTGACTGGGAATTGAACTGGTGACCCTTTAGTTCACAGTCACAGCTCAATCCACTGAGCTACACCAGCCAGGGTATTTTCCTTCATTTTTTAAAAGTGGATAATATTCCACTGTCTCTTTATATACAACATTTTCTTTATCCATTTGCTAATGGACACTTAGGATGTTTCCATGTTTTGGCTATTGTGAATAATGCTGCAACACATATAGAAGTGCAAATACTTTTCTAAGATATTTATTTCATTTTATTTCCGAATGTGTCCAGCAGTAAAATTGATGAATCATATGCTACTTCTATTTATTTTTATTTTTTAAAGGAATTTCCATGCTGTTTTACATGTAGAAAGAAAATCAAGCATTTAAGCAGACAAGGAAATCTGGGAATCTTTGAACCACTAAGAATCCAGGGAGCCTTTGAAATTTTTTATCAGAGAGTAAGAAAATATTATTCTTTTATGGGGGAAAATACTCAATTCTAGAAAAATGGCTACAATTACTGTAGTGCAGTGCATTGAAAGAGGAATGAGAATATTCAAAGGGAAGAGAGAAAGTAAAGACTATCTGGAGTCTACACTTAGAAAATTTATTCAATGAAGAAAGTTTTTAATGATCATTTCCTCTATTTTGTTATGAATATGTTTGTAAGTATATAAACCTATATTAAGCAAATATCTTTGTTTTCTTTTGTGTTTTTTTTATTGTTGTTCAGTTATAATTGTTCCTGTTTTTCCTCCATTACTCTCCCCTGCCCTACCCACCCACCACCTCCCACATTCAATCCCCTTGCCCCATTGTCTTTATCCAGCGGTCCTTCATATATGTTCCTTGACCCTTCCCCTTCTCTCCCCTGCTATCCCTCTGCCTCCCTCCCCCTCCCCTCTGGTTACTGTCGGTTTGTTCTTTATTTTCATGTTTCTGGTTCTATTTTGCTCAATTGTTTGTTTCTCAACCAAGAAAATTTTTAATCAGATTACTGATTAATCTCTCATGCTACATAACACAAACTGATACCTTACACATCATGTTATATTGTGTTATGAGTAATTTATCATTAATAATGTGCTCATTGCCTTCATTTAGAATTTTAACTCATTAGAACACTAATGAGTTAAAGATATGAACATTCTATCTCAATAGATAATATGAAAGTAATTCTAAACTTGACAATATTACATATTAATAATTATTATTCTTTTAATTTCAGTTTCATTTGTGTATAATTGACAAATAAATGTGTTGGGTATTAAATGTGTACATATGGTGATTTTATACTTATAAACATTATGTTTTGGTGAAAACATTTGTTTCTACTATTTTAGGAAATTTCAGTTATACAATATAGTGTCATTGTATCATCAATTTTAGTCATCATATTTTATGTTACATTCTCATACCTTATTCATCCTGTAGATGAAATTTTGTACCCATTACCAATCTCTTCCTATTTACTCTAACCCCTACTTTTCTATTCTGTTTCTATGACTATTTTCTTTTTAGATTTCAGAAAAGTAAAGTGATACATTGCAAAATAAATTTTCACTGTCTGGATTATTTTATTTAGTATGATGTCCTCATCCATCAATGTTGTCATAAAGAGCAGGGTTTCCTTACTTTATATGGTTGAACAATATTCATATAATATTCATATGAATATATACATACACACGCATGTACTTAAGTGGGTTCCCTATCTTGGCTATTGGGAATAATGCCGTAATGAACATGAGAGTGACAATATCTCCATTTTCATTTTCTTTCTGGGGGGAGGAAGATATAGACCTAGAAATGGGATTGCTGAAATATATGGTGTTTTCATTTTTAATTTTTGAGGAACCTCCATACTATTTTCCACAGTGGCTACACAAATTTACATTCTTACCATAACAACTGTGCACAAGGGTTCCCTTTTCTCCACATCCTCATCAACATTTGATGTCTCTTGTTTTTTTTGTTTGTTTGTTTGTTTGTTTTTGTTAACAGTCATTCTAACATGTATCAGGGGATATCTCATTGTGGTTTTGATTTGTATTTCTGTTATGACTAGTGATGTTAGGCACTTTTTATGTGTACCCATTGACCATTTGTATGCTACTATGAGTTTTTTTTAGAGAGAGAGGAGCATCAACTTGTTCCACTTATCCATGCATTTATTGGTTGATTCCTCTATGTGCCCCTGACCTGGGAACAAACCCACAACCTTGCCATATTATGAAGACGCTTCAGCCAACTGAACTACCTGGCCAGTACTGTGTGTGTACTTGAAAAAAAAATGTTTTTTCAGAACCTTTGATCTTTTTATTTTATTTTTGTGATTGAGTTGTAGGTGTTCCTTTTATATTTTCATATTAACTCCTTATCAGATAGTTGGTTTGAAAATGTTTTATTATATTCCATAAGTTGTCTTTAATTTTGCTGATGGTTTCTTTTGCTATGCAAAAGCTTTTGGTTTTATGTAGTTCCCTTGCTTATTTTTGTTTTTTGCTACCTTTGTTTTTTGTGTCAAATCAAGAAATCATTGCAAAGGCAATGTCAAAGAAGTTATCACCTATACTATACTCTAGGAGTTTTATGCTTGCAGATTTTACATTCAAGACTTTAATCAGTATTAATTTTTATATGAAGTATAAGTTAAAGATTCCAATTTTATTCATTTGTATATAACTATATAATTTTTCCAGCACCATTTATAGACTAGAGCATGTTTTCCCCATTGTATATTTTGGCTCTTTTATCATAAATTAATTGACCATGTGTATGTGATTTATTTCTTGGAATTTTTATTTTGTTCCTTTGACCTTTATATCTATTGTTATGCCAGTCCCAATTCTTTTGATTACTATAGCTTTGTAACATACTTTGAAATCACAAAGCATGATGCATCCAACTTTGTTTTTTCTTAAGATTGCTTTGTCTATTCATGGTCTTTTGTGGTTCCATGAACCTTTTAGGACAGTTTTTTCCATTTCTGTTAAGATGTCATTTGAATTTTTATAAGGATTGAATGATTCTATAGATTGTTTTGGTTAATATGTACATTTAACCATATTAATTCTTTACTTTTCTTTTTTTCTATTGAATGTATTGGGGCATCATTAGGGGCTATCAAAGAAAATTACCACATTAGTTTTTCAAATGTGAAATGTGCACGGAATGCTCCTAAAACTTTTAATTTATGCTATTAAAAAGATTATTTGCACATATATGACTTTATAGTTAATATATGTAACATATACACTATGTAACATATATCATCAAAAAGCTTTCCTTTGAAGAAAAAATACTAAAATGAGATATCTTTAAATGCAGTCATGGATGACTGGTGAAAAATGTTGTACATAATTATTCAGCAATTACTTGGAATGTTCAGCTCTTCTTATTTGGCCTACTTGGTTTTCTGCTTTGGAGTGGATACCATTAATTTTGTTTGTTTGTTTTAATAAATGCCATATACATGTCTTGTGATGTGTTGTAATTTTACTAGTTTTCTGCTATTCCTTCAGACTTTTATCCTACTCAATTGTATTGTGAACCTATTCTGAAACTCTAAAGGAATAAAATGGTAATTGGAAAAAAAGCACATATCCAATAAAATACTAATATTTCAGTGTAGGATAGAAGATAAAAGTAGTTTTAGATAATTAAAAATGTAATTTTTATAATCTGAGAATCTTTGTTGTTTTATAACAACTTGGAAATCTATTATTTCTGTAGAACTGCAAGTTTTCATTAATACAACATTAACTTAAATTAGATGATCTTTAATCCACTAAAACTAATAATTTAAGCTGTGGTCATCCATGATCCAGTATGTGTTGATAGACTATACCTGCAAATGTTGTAAAAGTCACATGTGAAATAAAATGTCTGGCGTCATGCAGATAAGCCTTGATATAAAGGGAACTCCCAAGGACAAACCAGTTAACATTTAAAATATATGAAGTCACTTTTAAATAAAGAAAGAAAGAAAATAAAAGTATCAAAAAGAAGTGAAATTAATTTATACAATGAAATAAGCCAAGGAATAATAATGTGTGACAAATATTTGAAAGACTGTTTAATCAAAAGAGAATTGCTTTATATCTTTGAGTTTTATATGAAAGAAAGTAAGAATAAATTAATAAGCACACATAGTATACTTCAGAGTGGCAGAAATTTTCACTTGGCATTATTTTTCTTCAAATGAAAGGATTATATCATTTTACCTATTCTGTTACCACATATTGAGCTATGTTGTGAAGTGTGCCATTGAAAGTATTTTCTGTACTGTGGAGATGATAGAGATCCTGTCCATACCTAACAATACTGGAATATCCAGTCAGGGTTCAACAATGTAAAACAGATGGATAACTCTTTTAAGCACCCTATGTTTTTTTGTATTACTGCATTTCTGATCTCATTCAAGCAAGTTCATCTCACTGGTCATGTCAGTAGTCACTTGAATGGTCAACAAGTATAATAAGTTTTGATAAGTTATAGTTCATTTATATAAAATAATCTATTAAAGTATCAAATGAGGCATTTTATTTTCTCCAATCTGTGTAAAATAGACAAATTTTATGGTACAGTGATTAGTACACAGAGAGTTAATTTCCAAAGTCACAGAGATTTATGAAGTGTCATAAATATCTGCTTTTTCACACTCTTTTCATGTTGGATTCAGAGGAAACAGGAAGACTGAGTTAGGGATTAAATTCTTTGATGGAATTTGTACATTTAATAAGGGTCAAAACCAGAATAATTCTAAAGATTTCTCACCACAAACATTGGTCATTTTCTATCATATCACACTGGTTTGATGTAAATGCTAACTTTTAAAATTTTACTAATGCATTTATTATATTTTTTAATTTTTAAGTACAGTTGTCTCCATTTTCATCACACCATGGCCCCCTGCCCAAACTATCCCCACCTCCTACCTTTAAACCTACACACTTTGGCTTTGTCCATGTGTCCATTATACATGTTCCTTGATGTCCCTCCCCCTATTATTCCCTATTATCCCTCCCTCCTCCTCTCTTGTTCCTGTCAGTTTGTTCTTTATTTCAGTGTCTCTGGTTGTATTTTGCTGTGGATCAAAAAGCAGTAGTAAATTTACACAATGGAATACTACGCAGCAGAAAGAAAGAAGGGGCTCCTACCCTTCCTGACAGTATGGATGGAAATGGAGAGCATTATGCTAAGTGAAATAATTCTGGTGGTGAAAGAGAAATATCATATGATCTCATAGTGGAACCTAATCAAAAAAACAAACAAGCAAGCATAATGCATTTATTCTTTTTAAATATTCCAAGTAGGGCAGAATTGCATATATTATTTTCTTTGTATTTTTATTTTAAATGAAATTTAATTTTTCTTCTGTCAAATATTAATTGATTATGAAGGTATGGGTTTATTTCTGGGCTCTCTATTATGTTCCATTGATCCATGTGTCTATTTTAACACCAGTACCATGCTATTTTGATTACTATGGCCTTGTAGTATAGCTTGATATTAGGTAGCATGATTCCTTCAAATTTGTTCTCCTTTCTCAAGATCACAGTTTCTATCCCAGGCTTTTTGTGGTTCCATGTAATTTTTTGAAATATTTTTTCTAGTTCTATAAAATATGTCATTCATATCTTGATAGGAATTGCATTGAATGTATAGATTGCTTTGGGTCATATGGCCATTTTAATGATACTATTGAAATATCATTAAATATTTTATAATATTTATTATTTAATAATTAAATAAAATATTAAATATCTATAAAGAAACATTAAACATTTCTTCCAATCTATGAACACAGTAAGTAGTTCCACTTATTTGTATCTTTGGCAGAGTCTTTCTTCAGTGTCATATAATTTTCCAAGTACAGGTCTTTTACATCCTTGGTTAGATTTATTGCTAGGTATTTTATTTTTTAAAGCAATTGTGAATGGGATTGTTTTCTTAATTTCCCATTCTGTTAGTTCATTATTGGCATATAAAAATGTGACTGATTTCTTGAGGTAAACAAAAATAAAAATACAACGTTTTTTTAATCCATACACTGACCAGGGATGGCATCCATGCTACATATATGAGAATTAGATTAATATTTGAGCATTGAATATCAGCATTCAGATGACATTACAATTTCCAATGTTGTATAATGATTCAACATTCTTATAAAATATTTTGATACTGCATAGGTCTTTACTACATAATGAAACAAACTATTAACTTTTGTACACTTCATAACAAAAATATTTGTACAGAAGAGAAACATAACAGTCTGAGTTTGGTCATAGGAGGACATAGACTGACAAAATTCTATGCTGCAAATGATATAATTTTATAAAGTATGAAAGTTATAGATAAAAATATAGGAACTCATACAGTATACTTTCCAAGTATACATAGTAATTTACAGGAGAGAGTGAACTGAAGACAAGAGCAAGGTAAGTGCAGGACTGAAGTGGACCGGAGATAGAATAAGGCAGTGGTTGCAAAGACAGTAGTTACAGAGTAGAAGCCTGTGTATAGCTGTATCTTTCTGTCTAATCTTAATCTCTGGATACTGAGTCAAGCATGTATTTGTGGAGTATCTTATGCGTATATGTTATTATCTAGTCTCCACAGAGCAATTTCAACTGTCCTGCTTTGAAATGTGAACCCTTCACAAGGGTTGAAATGTCAACCCTTACCACCCTTCAAGCTTGGCTGAGCATTCAGGGTTCTGAATTTGCTTCATCCTCTGAGAACATGGGGACCTAAAACTATTTTTAAATTTACTAATGAAATCAGTTACCTGCGTCATCAAGACTTATTAATAATATACTTTATTATTTAAAGTACATACTATTATTATTTAAAGTACATATTGAAATTGTTATGAAGAAGGTAAAACTAAAATAGTATCAACATTTACAAATGAACTTTCAAAATACCTTAGGACAAGTGCATCTTTGAATATAGTTACTTCTAGGATTCAGAAAAAAACATATAAATAATGGATGGGGGGACTCCAACCAAAGAATTATCATATGTTAACTGTTTCTGAGGATGCAATCTTCTGAATTTACTCTGAGTCCAACCATTTCTTCTTCTTAAAGCATTTATTCTCCTGAAAACACAATAAATATTTATTTGAATAAATATTTTAAAACTATTTTGAATTCAACAACATGAATCTAAAAGTTATTATTGTTATAAAAAACTTTTTCTAATTGAAAATGAAGAACTTGTCTTCAATTTGATGGCACCTGTATTACAGATTCTAGGTATTAAGAATTACACTGCCTACCCTTCCACCTGCCCTTGCCCTCTGCAATTACTTCTGTCTTTTTTAAGCCAAAGAAAAATTGACCAATGGGCTGTAGCCAGAAGTGACCTTGTTCACCAAGGAACAAAATAAGTGAATAAAAAAATCAAAAGCATATTTCTCATAATAACAACTGTATCTTGAGTGTTCTTAGGTATTGGGTTTGCCAAAAAGTCCATTTAGCTTTTTCTATAAAAGACTTATTTTTCATTTTCACCAATAATTTTATTGATTGGATATTTTGAGTATGTTGATTATCTCATGTATGGTATATTGTTGATTATTCTCAATTAATGTCTCAATTTAATAGCTGTCACATTTAACTGGTCTACCTAACCAAGGAACATTATTGTCTAATGAGAAATCTCCAGCCCAAAATATAACAAACCACTTTTGACACATTCAGTCAATCATAGCATCTTATCCATACACTGCATAAATCTTTTTTTTTTACATTTCAGTTGTGTTTTTGCTTTTTTTTGAAATAATAAACCATAATATGTTGAAAATGTGTAGTTTCTTCAATCTTCAATATTAAAATGCCTACGCAAAAATTCGCCAATTTTGATGTGTTTTTTTATGCATGCTGATATAATAGCTGTCAAATCTAACAAAATTGTCTCAAATGAAGTTAAAGACAACTAAGTGCTACTAGAGCTATCTTATGGAATAAAACAAACTAACTTTTAGGTCAATCCAATACTATAGGTAATCCTAGATATACTGTAGTTCTCAAATTGAAACAAGTAATCAGAATATCCAGTTTATGTTGGCATCCACCCTGCCTGGTCTCAGGAAGCTTAACCCCCCATGGCTAAGGCTGAGTGAGAGACCTCCAGACCAGGAGACACTAAAGAGATAAGGTTATTTCCCTGGCAGGAGCTCTGCTTCTGCTCCTTTTACTTCATCCATAATTGTCCTCAATGCTTGGTTGGTTAGCCAATGACAGGTAAGATTCCCCAAGGGGGAAATCACCTAACACAGATATGATCACATGGAGGCCCCAGGGAAGGACTTGGGGGGCTGTGAAAAAGAGGGTGATCGCCCCTTGGCTTTGACAAAGCCTGAGTCCTCATTCTGCCTGCGTGACATCCAAATCTCCCAGCTGCCTTTGTCTCCTTTGCCCGATTCAAGCCTGTGACAATAGCAAGGCTGGTGCAATCTACACTGGGGACTGCGGACTTCCCAGGATGATCAGGCCTGAAAAAGGAATATGTAAATTCCTGTGAAACCTGCCTGCTGAGGATGCTCATAGTAAGATTATGAAGGCCTGGGCAGGAAATGAATTTAGCTCAAGTTCTGTAGTTTTTTAGGTGATAAGACCCCAACTCAGTGGGAGCCCTTTTTAGTTCTTTGAACATTATTTGTTGTTTGATCCTTGCTGCCTGACAGTGATTGATGAACTTTACCTGTATTCTTGTGCAAATTGAAACCCAATAAAAGCCCTGTGAAGGGAAGGATTGGGGTGCTCTCCACTAGAGATAGTGGCTGTTTTGTCCCTATTTCTCCACAACTTGGTTGTCCGTGTGTAGGTTTTCTCATGTCTCCAGTATCTGCAGCATTTCCCAGTCACTGCCAGTCAGTGGCCACCTCAAGCTTAGGTATTTATAGACAATGAAGCCATAAAGTTTTACTTTTTACTTTTAATGGCCCTTTGTTAAAAAGTTTTCCATTTTACTTTTTAGTTTTTACTTTTTTACATAAAGGAATAACTGATGTAATCCCAGAAATATTGGTTTTGTAAAAGTTTTTTACATTCAAATAAACATTTAGAAAAATTAACTGTGCTGTCTGATAAGTAAGAAATGACAAAAGTAAGAAAATATCTTAAGGTCAATATAATTCATTAAGTACATTAGAGTAAAAATAATGTCATAATGATATTGAAAAAATATACCAAAAAACAAAATTATTTAAAGTAAAATTCTGGGATAAACTGGAGAAAATTATATATAATAGAGTTATTACATATATGCTATTTTTTCAAATAAGCATTAAATAAAGTAGATGAAAATTCTGAGCACCTATATGTGATACAAACATTTAGGAAAGAATAAGATTCCATGTACAAATGAGTTTAAAATGGTATATTAGGTATAGGAATATGGTATGTGTTTCTGAGAATATTGATTTGCTTGTTTGCCAAATACCCATTGCTAAAGATTACTGATATTTTACAATTCTTTGACATTTTGATTTTATTTTACAAATCTAGATAATTTTGAATAATGGGTAAAAATCATTGGTGACAAATTAAAATAGATGTGGGACGATCGTTCAAGCATTGGCTCAATACCTCTGTTTCTGTTGAGTAAGACATTTTTTTCTAAAGGCTAGAACTTACTGTTTAGCTGAAAGATAGGGAAAATTGTTGAGGTTAAGCATATTTTCCAAGCAGCTCAAGCATGCACTCTATTCAGAGGCTATCTGATTTAATTACACTCTAAACACTAAATGAAAGACTTGATTAATTAAACAGAAGAAAGTGCGTAAGTAATTCTTTCTTGTTGGCACATACTCTTTAGAAAATTTCAGATTTTTTTTAAATTGCAAATCAGTCACATGATAAATTTAATGGCACAATGTAGTTAGAAATATAAATAATAACAATGCAACCAGAATGATGCTTTGATATAGTAAAAATGATCTCCTAACAATTTTGAAGGTAATAAGAAGGCATTTTTTCTCTCTCTACTAGAGTTGTTTGTATAATCTCTAGGTCCTCAGATTTTTCATCTATTTTATCTAATGTTTTTTTTTAAATTAACATATATGTAATAAATCTATTATATCTTAACAAACATATCTTCTGACATTTTACTGGTAGTTCTGCAATCACTGAAACAACACAATATTAATTTTTCACTGAAGTGAAGATCATCCATCTTATATTGCAGTTCCTACAGCTCAAGAATGCTTTCTCAAATGAAGTTCTCCTAGACTACCTCATTGCCATTATGAGTTCCTTTTTCCTGTAATCTCAAATTTAAATGTTTATAAAATTTGAAGATCAAAACTATAAACATTAAAATGGTAAATTCACAATTATCAACAATTGAATCTAAAAAACAAACTAATGAAACAAGAAAAACAGAAACAGAATCATAAAAATGGAGATCACTTAGAGTGTTATTAGGTGGAAGGAGGAAGGGGGAGAATGAGAGGAAAAGATGCAGGGATTGAGAAGTACAAATTGATAAGTACAGTATAGACAAGAGGATTTTAAGAAGAGTATAGGAAATAGAATACCCGAAGAACTTGGATGCATGATTCATGGACTTGAACTAAGAGGGGAGATTGCTGGAGGGAATGGAGAGTATTGGATGGAGAGGGGAAAAGACGGAAAAGTTAGGATAAGTGTAATAGCATAATCAATAAGATACATTAAAAATACTTCATTTGGATTATCTCAAAAATAAATGCTTATAAAATTCTGTGTTTTTATGAAATACAGATGATTCCTGCATAAGACCATGAACCCTTAATGAAAGGCATTTTGTGTTGTTAAAACAATGAGTGCCTCCCCAGCTGGTATAGCTCAGTGGATTGAGCACTGGCCTGCAAACCAAAGGGTCACTAGTAAACTCTATTTATTCATGACTGATTATACACACACACTTATTTAAAGGTCAGCAGCTACCATTAAAGAACATGGATTAAAAATTATACAACTATAAAAAACATAATATTAGAAATCTTGTATAGAGTGACACTGAAGAAAAATAAAAAAAAAGAGGACTCTAAAGCTGTCATAGAAAAAGAATGGAGATTGAAACTGTGAATGAATGCTGAAAGGATTTGCTACTCTCCTAGTAAAGAGAGAGGGAAAAACCCAGGTGATCCTTGCATGTCCTGCTTCATTAATTCAGAGAATGCTGGAACCATCCTCAGCGATGGAGAACAGAAACAAATGACAAAGTGAAATAGACAAAGGAGATTGATGTCTCCCAATTGGAAGATGTTAAGCTCCTTCTTTACATTTTCTTCCATTCACTAAATTTGCAAAATGAGCCTATGTTAATTTTTCATGAAAAAGGATAATCTTCATATTTGAGATTACTTTGAAATAACTGAGAGCATATGATTTATAAAATAGAAAAATTAACTATTTGAAAGTTTGAGATGACTTTAAGATATTAAAATGAAGAATAGCATCATACAGCATTTCCATGTTCAAGAGAAGTTCAGACTACAGATTGAGTTTTAGGCATCAGGTTACAAGTGATGAATGAAGCTTTGTGTGGATGCTGTCATTCATTCATGCATTTATATTTATCCCAAGAATATTTTGTCATACATTGGTTTTAAGTTGCTGTGGTATATATGAAAGAAGGCACAACAGATAGAGACAGAGCTTAAAATAAGAAACAAAAATAAATAAGCATGATTTACAAATGTGAACTGTACTCTGAATACCAAATATAGAAAAATGATTGAAATAGATTCAGAAGAGAGGCTAAATACATAAGCATAAAAGTTTATAGGGTATAGGAAATTATATCCTATAAAGACAAGAACATATCAAGTCAAATAATACTTTTATCTGATTCAGTATTAAACAATGAAATGTACTCTTCTTTATTGTCCTAAATCAGTGATGTTCACATTTGTGTTGGACATGGAAGGGTTTCCTTAACAATAGCTTAAATGGAACATAGGGAACTGATGTGACAGTGTGAGCCCTTTCCAGGAGCACACCCACTCTGCACTCCCCGATTATTTTATTATCCCATGTTCCTCCAGACAGTCTGGGGAAGGATTGATGAACCACCAGGAAAAACATTATTCAAACATCATACCTTGGATAATACAAATTAATAGTCAATGTGTTATTAATAGAATGGTAAGATTAAAATAGGCAGGAAATTGCTGAGTACCGGCAAAGGCATAGGGCAACTAATTCTCTAATAAACACAGGTAAGTAGTGTAAATCAGGATAACTACTTCAGAACAACCATTTGACAATATTTACTGAAGATGTATCCATTCATGAAATGACCAGCAATTCCTCCTTCAGGATAAACCCATGAGAAATGTTTCAATATGTCATTTGGAAAAAAAGGTCTTTCTAGTTATAATTAAGGATCTCAGATAAATGCATTCCAGGCTTAGATTGGGCCCTGAATATCAGGTCTTTATATGGGAAAGATGGAGAGTATCTGAGACACAGAGACACACAGAAGAAAACCCCTATGCATATGGATGTAAATTTTGGGTCTCTGCAGCCACAAACTGATAACTTCCTGGAGTTTCCATAAATGAAGAGCCCGTGTTGTCACCCATAACCTCTATTGGGAACACACCCCAAATGTAATCTGTTTAGACTTCTAGACCCCAGTTTGTGAGAATTTAAATTTCTGCTGTTCAAGCGCCTGCATTTGTGGTGATTTGCCTTAGGAAACAAATGCAATAAGTGAAGGGAATATGGCTTGCTATGGATAGCAAGTGTTGGTGGCTACACTAAAGAGGTGACTTTGGGCAAGACTTAAAAGTAAGTTATGGAATTAATTGTAAATAAATTTGTGAAACTCAAACTGGGTGTAAATTTAAATTTGAGAGATGGCTATAAAAGCAGTTATCTCTTGAATCAATTTAACATATATTAACATGGGAACGCCAAGCCTGGGTTGAATAATAAAGAGACTTTCAGCACTAAAAAAAAATCTATGCAAATTCTCAAAGACTAGCATCCAGTAGCATGGTATAATTACTAAGATCATGGTTCCTCAAAAAATTAAAATTGGCACTGGCTTATGACCCAACAATTCCACTGCTGGGAATATATCCTAAGAATCCTAAATCACCAGTTCAAAAGAATTTATGAACCCCAATGTTCATAGCAGTGCTATTTACAATAGTTAAGTGTTGGAAACAGCCCAAATGCCTATCATTAGATGAGTGGATTAAAGACTGTGGTACATTTACACAATGGAATACTATGCAGCAGAAAGAAAGAAGGAAGTCCTACCTTTTCTGACAGCATGGATGGAACCCGAAACTCTTATGCTAAGTGAAATAAGCCAGTTATTGGAAGACAAATACCATATGATTTCACTTATAACTGGAATTTAATGAACAAAAGAAACTAATGACAAAAATAGAACCAGAGACATGGAAACATGGAGCAGACTCATAGCTGTAGCAGAGGGAGATGGTAAAGGAAGAGGAAGGGACTAGTCAAAGAACATGTGTAAATGACACATGGACATGGACAAGAGAGAAGGGATTGACTGTGTGTCGGGTGGAGGGGGGCAAAAAGGAAAAACATGGGACAATGCTAATAGAATAAACTAACAAACAAACATCATGGACTTTAGATAGTGAATGGCCTGATTTCAAGTCTGAGTCCCCCATTTACTTCTATGTGATACTAGGCATGTTGCTCTGAACCTCAGTTTTCTCATCTGTGATATAGGGGTGATCATAAAGCCATTGTGGTGGTTAAATAAGTTAAAACACAATGTAAAACAATACCTAAAAAACTGCAATTGTTAGTTGTTACTTTACAAGAAACATGAATTTCTCAAAAAGTTGTAGCAATTGGTAACTATCTAGGTAATCACCTAAAGGTCTTATTAGATCCTTCTGATGACATGATAAGAGAGACAGCTTTTTTATATAACCCTGATGCTGTACATCTAGACATAGATCTAGATATTTATGTAATTAGGAAAAAAATTAGGCCTGAGGCAGAAGGCAAAGTTTTCATTTTGGGATAAATCAGAATTATCCCCATGATATTTTATAAGATATTTTATAAGATATTTTATAAGATAGACAAAAAATATTTCATTTTTTAAAATTAATTCAACTCAGAACCTCCTTTTGCTGCAATTTCTTCCACTATGTCAATGATAACATTAATACCTAATAAGAAAAGATGGAGAACTGAGTGGCATGCTAAGGCAAATTCTCCCACAGGCTAGTTATAAATGAGGTATTTCTGAAGCTAGATTATCTCTCCTAATTTTGGCATATTCATTTCTATGGACTGCACAGGACTCTGAGGAAGAATGAAGAGGGAGTGATTAACGTATCTTCAGTAACTGTTCTAAGCCAGGAAGATGTAATCTGCTTATCTACACTGTCTGCTGCTCTCTCCTGCCAGCTCTCATTGGTATCCCATCAGGGTCCAGCTCTGTGGAACAGACAGCCTGCTGTTGACTAGCCTTCTGGACTGCAAGTTCTGGCTTTCTGCTGTTCTTCAAGGATGCCAAGGCTTACTTAGAGCTTTGTTAAAAGCCAGTGGCAGAGCTAAATGGTAACATTGCCCATCCATCCTTTATAATTGCCCCACAATTCTTAACGTGGCCTTTATGTCTCTTTCCTCACTGTGTGGAAATATATTGCATTCCAAGCAACTCTCTAGCCAACTATCAGAATTACCTTTGACAGATCCTTAATCTCTTTTGAAATAAAGATCTTATTGTTCCCCTTCATTTCAGTTGACATTATTTCTCTCCTTAGGTACAGATTTAAATAGGTTTCTTAAGTATTTGCATATGAGGTAGAGAAATATAGGATAATTTTCCAGTCCATCCCATTATTTGTCTGCCAGTCTGTCAAACCACTTGGGAATGCAGGGGAGGAAATTATTCTCAGTCTAAGGAAAGTGGGCTTTACAGTCAAATTAACTATCCAGATACAAATTTTTTACTTAAAAATGTTTTTGGGCCAATTAATTAATTATGCTCACTTTATTTTACAATGTGTCTAGAGAAAAAAAAGGATTAGAAAACAATGACTTAGGCTCTGGCTGGTGTACCTCAATGGATTGAGCTTGGGCCTGTGATCCAGAGAGTCACCGTTTCCATTCCCAGTTGACTGGGTTGCTGGCTAGGTCCCCAGTGTGGGGCACAGAAGAAGCAAGCACACATTGATGTTTCTCTCCTTCTTTCCCTCCCTTCCCCTCTCTCTAAAAATAAATAAATAAAACCTTAAAAAAATTTAAAAAACAACAAAAAAACAATGATCAAGAAAATTAAGCATACTAAATTATTTTCTTTTTTTTTTGAACAGAGGTCACATGCTAGGTCACGTGCTTTAATTAGATATTATTAGATTTCCTGTGCCAAAATATTGATGTTGATTTGTTTATAAATAAATTACCACTAATTATATGAAGGCTTATCAATTTGAATATTCTAGCATATAATTACATATACCATTATCATCATAATACTTATTGCTTGTTTTACTATGTAGAGCAGTCAGTTATGATCCAGATGAAGGAAATAATGCAATTAGAATATTTAGTTCTCAAAAAAACTTTCATCATTATGAATAATCATCACGTTCTACAAAATAAAAATAACAATAAAAATAATTTCTAATGTAACTGTTAGAAAAGTTATATGTATTATATGACTGTTAAATATCAAAAAAAACTTTGTAAGTACATTTTATAAACTCTATATGCACATCACATATATGTGAATTATTTTATTTTTTATTTTTTTATTTAATATATTGTATTTTTCCATTACCATTTAACTTCGTTATACCTCCCTCCCCCTTTCAATCTGTCACCTTCAAAATATGCCATGGGGGCTTCCCACCAGACATCCCAGTGATATAATAAGCTGTGTTATATGGAGGAAATCAGTGAACTTTGGGTTCAGACAGTTATAAATTGAATATCATCTCCTCTGTTTAGTTTCTCTGTGACGTGGTATGAGATATATAGCCTCATTTAGCCACATCTTTCTAACTTAGCAAAAGGTGACATGACTATTATATACCCATAGGTTTATATATGATAATGAAATGTAACATATGTACAGAGCATGCTCCACAGGTGCTTGATGAATAAGTTTACCCTTGTTGGAATTAACTACTTAAACCTTATACAATGTAAAATGGTGTCAGTATTTTTTCAATGATGATATATATTTTTACAGCTTTATACAACTATGTTACAAAATATTTTATAGTATACATATCATTTATTTCTATTGGAATATAGCTATTTGAGATATTTTAAATATAAAAAAGTACAATCCCAATTATTTCCTAGAGACTATATTATTCCCCAAGAGGAATATCAACCACAAAAATCTCAATTAATTACTAAATCACTCTCAAAGAGTTTTGAATATAATGATGTTGTTTGGAAGAAATGGATGTGCTTCTGAAGTGCCAATTCACTCCAGTAAATTAGTTGAGACAATGGGAAAATTTCTGATTAACAAATGATTAAAATGGTGGATTTCCCCTGCACAAATTTAATTTATTGCTTCTCTATATTTGCATTCACTGTTTCTTCTATCTTTTCAATTTTAAAAAGTCTAGAGTAACCATAGTTTAAACTCTCCACCTATTCTTTTCCTCACAGGGTGAAGCTGCCCTTTCCCCAGTGTGAACGTGTTGGACCATAAGTTGCTCTGTTTTTCTTCTACGGTGAAGTTAAACCCCTACTGTCTCATGGAAAATTGTGTCACTAGGAGACCAAAGATGAGACATAACAGTTTTGAGTAGGAACATATAGAAATAAGAATAAAAGTAGAATGAAAAATAAAAGCAAAGATGTTGTATTTTAGCATCTTTAGCATTTTGTGCAATTTGTCCATGCAATTTTTATAGGATGAGTATTATTATAAAGGCTAGTTTTGCAAACCAACTAATTATATACAAAAAATATGGTTTGTGCTTTTTTAATATAGTAAATAAAACTATTAAAATATTTTTGTCTTTTACTTTTGTTTCTAATTCTTTTTAATTGAATTTATCAGGGTGATATTGGCTAATAAAATTACATACGCTTCCATCAACATGTATTGATTAGCTACCTTCAGTTATTTTTAGAGTAAGCAGAATATATTGAATTAAAGCAGGTATAGATTTTCAAAAATGTATCCTGAATGCTAGTGTTGGAGTGAAAAATAAGAGGGTTTTTTTAGGAAGGGGTACATGCATGTTTTAGGGAATACTCTAAACAAGGTTTTGAACTAACATCAAATTTAAAGGTTAATTATTATGTTCAATATCACTTATGGGCTTTCTTCTTCCTAAATATACAGCTCCTGCTCAATACTGCCCTTTACTTATCAGATACAATTAGGTAAATTTTTTAGCTGATTATTATCCCGAAGGCCAGAGAGAGAGATAGTGAGAAGGTTATAAAGGACGACAAAATGAGTACCAGAAGTAAATTATTCAACTGTCAATGAATAAAATCATGTTGGAGACAATGTTTCCTCAAGAAGTTTGTAAAGGGAGCAAGTGCATGAAGAACATTTAATTTCATTCATCTTTGCCCAACTGCTCCTGGGTATCATTTATTAGAGTGCTTTGTTGCTGCTCAAAGCAAATATTGGGGTTGGATAGCAGGATAACACTGAATTTGGTAGAACAGGAAATGATTTTTATATGCAGTTAGATTTTACCACATCATTGTATAAAACTCATAGCATCATATATTCAAAACATAATTAAGACTTGCAGGATTTATTTTTGCTTCAAATTTATTTAATGACATATTACAGTTGCATTCTTTCTTTTTGAATTAAGTTTATTGGGGTAACATTGATTAACAAGATTATTTTTATTTCATTTTTATAATGTTGATCATAAACCACCAATAGTTGATCTTGAATTTGAAGAAAACTTTGCCAAGGAGTTGTATAACCTCTCCAATTTCTCCTGAGGAAACTAACCAATAAGGAACTGCCAAAAGCTTGTGTCCAGAGTGCACAGAATCCCTGATGTCTTGGTGAATATTCTACATTGCCCCTTTCTTAGGAATTTACAGAGGAAATAAAACCTACGTCTAATTTTTCTAGTTTACATTTGTATCACTTCTTTACAAATCCACTACATGTAGTCAAGTTTTCCCTTCCTCATACTCCATAAAAAGATTTTCTCTTTTGTCTTAGCCTCATTTTTCCTGGGCACTTAAGGAGAGTACTGCCTTAATATTAGAGGAACATTTACTCCACATTATTAAGAAACTATGGCATTGGTCCAAACCATTGCTATCTCTCCATTGAGGGAAAGAATAGACTTCTGACTAACCCCTGTGCCTGTTTGTGCCAAATGCTCACACACTGTGCAGAGGTCAGACCAGCGTTTTTGCACTGTCAATTAGATCATGTCATCCCCCATGTTCAAATTCACCCTTTGCATTTGGAAAGAACTTAAACCTACCACTGCTAAGAACAAAGAAGAGAGTTCTCATCATTTGGCCCTTGGTCATCTCATAATCCCCAACCCCACACTACTCGGCTTCAGTCACATGGGCCTTCTTAGAACAGGAAAAAAATTGTTCCCACCTTTGTGCCTTTGGTCTAGGTGCTTCCTCTGCGTTGTTTAAGCTTTCACTATGTAAATCTCTATAGTTTAAATGCCATACTTGTTTCTTCATTATTGCATCAAATTATTTTAAACTTTGGCCACAAGAATATTTTTTACAAGAATATGTAAATGGAAATCTAATAAGTTGTCATGAGAGAGGGAACTTTTCCAAAACAATGTCCCTGCAATCATTGCTACCCCACATTCCTTCAGATGTTCTGAAGTAGACTTGTACAACTTCTACAAAAATGCCTTTTCAAACAGCATGTCCTCATATATATTATATTTTCTTTTATAATTTTACCACATGTTTATGGTATATTCACATCATAATATAATTTATTGTTTTGAATTTGATTTTTGTACTTGACTATTTAAAAGTACAGTTGAAGCCTGTGTTAGTAATTCCTTGCAATTATTAATTAAAATCTGAGGCCATATTTCCTATCTACTTCAATCCAAATTTCATTTGTTCTTAGTCTATTCATGTTGTTTTTTTGTTTGGTTATAATTTTAAAATATCCAAAGGTCACTCATCCTTGGGAAATGTTAGTTTAGGCAAAGATAGCATAATAGCTGCAAGAGAAAACTCATTCACTCAAAATAACCTCTTTTTTTGTCCAGTTTAGGTTTCATATCGAAAAATAAATTATCTGCCAGTTTTTTATTGAATTAACTCTTTTCATCCACTGCCAAGAAATGAATTCATAGTGCTACCATATCACTGACCTATGATTACAATCAGCTTGCTCAAGTTGACAGAGGGATGGTTTTCAAGTAGATGGAGTTCACTTTGTGCCATTAGATATTTTCCCATTAGATATTTTTTAGAATAACACTCAGGTTCATCACAAGGGACTTTATTAATTTGACTTTGCTTTCTTCAGTTGTTACAAGCTCAGTCATTGAGAAAATGTATTTTTCTCTTTGATACGTATATATCCATTAGATTCATAACAAAATACCCCCCAAAATTGTTATGTTGAAGGGTATGCCTCCTAGTATAACTTTTCTTCCTTCAAATATTTTTATTTAAATGGTCATCTATATATATTTACCTCATTTCTCACAGTACATCATATTTTGGTCTCTTTAAACTCTTCGACTTCTATTTTTACATTAAAACTATTCACTAATGTTTCAAAACCCCCATGTTGCTAAGTCCAAAGATCATATCTCAATATTCATAGTTTTTGATCTTTCAATAGCATTTGAGAATTTTCATCATCTTCTTTATTAAAATATGTTGCTTTTAGGACCCTGTACGTCCTGGTTTTACTTCCATCACCTGCACAACTACTTTTCAATATCTTTTGCCGGTCCCTCCTCATATTCTTGATCACTAAATATTGAAATGGCTCAGAACCTTGTTCTCGAGTCTCTTCTCCTTCTAGCTATATTTAGTTTTTTTATGGATCATTCAATAGTTTTTAATATTTATGTATGATAATGATTTTAAAATTTGTATTTCAAACCTAGGCTTTTCACATAAGTTCTTGGATGTCTAAGAGACAACACAATATTAACAATATTGAGCCCAGAAATAAATGCCTAGCTCTAGCAGGTATTCAACAAATATCTGTTAAATGAATAAATAACTCTTTATATTTTGCTTCTTAAAAATATTCCTGATTTGAATAAAGGCCAAATAGATTCTTCTAGCTGCTCAGATCAAAAAGCATAGTGTTAGCACTGGTGTTTTCTCTTGTATTCATATCAAAGGGGTCAGCAAATACTCTTGAATCCGCACTCAAAATAGATCCAAAATCATAACTGCTTGACATATATATACACAATAAAGAATATTTACACTGAGATTCAATGACTTACAGAGCTGGGTGGATATTATCCCCCCACTAGCATCATCCATCTGACAAGTAATGACTGATTTATCATGAATTATAGTGGTATAAAATCTTCAAGTTTAAGACAATATGGTTTTGAACTTACACTTCTTTACATAGCTAGTATAACAAAAAGCTATAACACTAAAATAAAATTGTTTTTTAAAACATAAGAAATCAGAAAATTTACTTCATACCACCCATTTCTAAGGAATAATTGATTGTTGCTAGAAGATATACTCTTACAAAATAGAAAAATACCACACACACACACTAAATAAAATGAACAGTTCAACAAATATATATGTGTGTATACGTGTGTATATATTATATATGTATGTATTCCTTATTAGAAATTCCAGATAACAATTGTATATAAGGTAAAAATAAATTTTCCAACTGAATTAAGTCAGTGTATTCTATGAAAGATTTTCAAGAAAATATATATTTCACTTTAAATATGCTACATTGTGAACCTGGACAATTTTAAATGTGATAAAAGCACTTACATTTCTTACCTAAAGAATAAAGCAACTAGAAAAATGTGAGAAAAATTAAAATAATTAAAGGGAAAAAGTGTTAAACAATGAAGCCAACTAAAATGTGGTAAAGTTTGGAGCAAGTAAAAACAAATCTATTTACCCTTGTGGCTTGGATCATTTCCTTTTAGCCTACATAGAAAAAGTGCCAGACATTGAGTTTCTTTTTTATTAGACCATGCTATTGACTTCTTACTGCAAAAATATTATTAATCATGCCATTGATTTTCAATTTTTAGAGGCAATTTATAAATAAACTTGAATTAAAATTATAGATCAGATTGTATTTCAACATGTACATTTAAAAATAATGATAACTTTATTACAAAGTTACTATAAAGATGATAATTTCCTTATCATACATAATAGATGAATATTGTACTTCTATTGTTTTCTATGATGGTGTATGTTACAAGCTGACATTATAAGATATTATTTTAAAAGCAGCAAAGTGAGAAATGTCTAATTACAATACACATTTTACACTTAATTTTAATCATATAATTTTATAATTGAAAATTGTATCATGCTATTTCTCAAATGGCATTCAATAAAATGTTAATTAAGGGTGGTTACTGTTAGATGATGGAATTACAAATAATTTTTCTTTATACTTAAAAATCTCTAATTAGATGTTTTCATTAGGCTGTTTTATTTTTGAAGTCAATAATTTAGTAAAGTTATTTTAAAAAATAAATGCAAATGTATTTTTTCTCAATTTTTTATGTCAGGCCTACAAAGAAAAATAATCTGAAAATTGAACAAATAAGCTCAAAATAGCAACTTTTTTCCCTGTTTATGCACTTTGTCCTGTAATAGAAAACCTTGTAATGGGGTAACTGATAATTCCTCCAATTTGTGCATGTACCTCTCCACTTATATCGAGAGCTGAGATCTGAGCTAGCCTTATATTCAACAAAATAAAACTAAGGTTTTGGCATATATGGCTTCAGACTTTAAGAGAAATGTCAGCTTCTTTCCTCCCACTTTGTAAGCTAGGCATCATGAAAGGAGGAAAGCCATTTCAGGACTGAGTTGTTAGAGGTCTCATGGAACTAGGTAGATATTCCATCCTTAGTTGGAAACCCAGGTGATTTTATCAGAAGGTTAATCTCATTCTACACAATGTGGACCAAAATATCATTAAGGCTGAGCACCACGGAAATTGACCATCATGAAAAATAGTCATTTGCTGTTGATTTAAATAACTGAGTTTGGGCACAGTTTATTATGCAGAAATAGATAACAGATACCCACACTCAAGTGTATGCTGTGTTCAAATTATTACATTGACTTCCCTTCTCACTCACAAATAAACCTGAAAGAATAAAAATAGCATCAAGTTTGTGCTGCCTGGAATACTTCAGGTAATATGCTTTCTTTTTTTTTTTTTTTTTTTTTTAATATTTTATTTATTTATTTTTTTTAGAGAGGGAAGGGAGGGAGAGGGAGAGAGAGAGAGAGAGAGAGAGAGAGAGAGAGAGAGAGAAACATCAATGTGCGGTTGCTGGGGGTTATGGCCTGCAACCCAAGAATGTACCATGGCTGGGAATCGAACCTGGGACACTTTGGTTCCCAGCCCGCGCTCAATCCACTGAGCTACGCCAGCCAGGGGTGTAATATGCTTTCTTAAAAAAATCAGGAAATATGTTTCCTGACCTTTTGAAAAACATTAAATTAATAGAATTTGAATGTATTAACAAACAGCAGAGCAAAGAATGATGATTGAATAGTAACTCAAATTCAAAAAATTTGAAATTAACTATTGCAGGCAAGGAACATGCAGTAGAACAGCAACTATAAACACTAATAGATTTTTAAAGACTTTATTTATTTACTTTTAGAGAGAGATGAAGGGAGCAAGAAAGGGAGGGAGAGAAACATCAATGTGTAGTTACCTCTCATGTGTCCCCTACTAGGGACCTGGACTGAAACCCAGATATGTGCCCTAACTAGGAATGGAACCAGCAACCCTTTGGTTCACAGGATATCACTCAATACACTAAGCCACACCAACCAGGGCAACACGGATAGATTTTAATTCCTTCCTGGCCTATTAGGATCTCATTTAGAAATCTTTTTGAGAATTGCATTTAATATTCCAAGATGCCAATTTAAGCAACAACTTTGCTATGTACCTTCAGGGCATGCACTATTAGGGGAGAGTGGAGGACTGTTTTGATTTTGTAACAGCTTTAAAGTCATTTGAAGATATATAATATATAATTTTTTCATCCAACTTTATACATGAAATATTGGGTTGACCTAATTTTAGCTTTTTGGAGAATTGCATTTTCAAATTTAACCTTGACCAACTCTAAATTCAAGTGATTTTTATCATTTTCCCTTCATGTAAAATGTTTTGTCACTTGGTTCTGGAGTCAAATTTCACCTTTTCTTTCTGAAAGTTTCAGATGTTGTTTAAGGGGGAAAAACATTTTAAGTAACTGTTCTGCTATCTAAAGATGTTTCTCTGTTATAACAAATTTTCTGTATATCTCATTAATGAATTGTGAAGTTTAAAAATTATGATTACAAGGTATTCATTGAAAAACCAAGTTTTCATTTAGGTGTGAAAAACAGTTACAAACAGATGGAGTAAGGAAGTATTTAACAGTATGTGTTCAGTGCGTCCAACCTTAGTTCAAAGGTAAAAAATAAATTAAAAGCATCAAACACCTAAGACAAGAAGGAATATGACAAACAAAAATGATAAAAATGCATTCTAACATAAAGAGTTAAATAAATTATAACAACTTTATATCAACAATTTTAAGAATCTAAACAAGTGGACAGTCCATTTGAAAGGAATTTTTACCAAGTTTGTGTCAGCTAAGAAGAAGAAAATGTGAATAGTTTAATAACCATAAAGAAATTGAAAAAATAACCTAGTTTATTTAAAAAATCTCAAAAGGTCCATGGAGTTTACAGGCATATGTAAAATCTTGAAGCAAGTAAGATGTAAATTCTGTTGTATAAAAATGATTCAGAGAAGAAAGAAAAAAAGAAAATGTGAAAAGATATTAGATTCATGTGGTTAAAATAACTCAGAGAAAAACTGGAAGATTTATTGAGGATATGCAATCCTACATTGGTTTGTTTATATTCTTAACAATAAAAGCCCATTAAATCTTGTCAATATGATAGTGTTTAAATAAAATATGATACAAACTATGGAAACTATGACAAGATTTAACAAAATGATGAAGACCTATAAATAATAACATGAAACAATACTCAGACATATTTTAAGAGATAAAGTCCCAAGCAGCATATTTAGAATGAAAGCATTTGTATGAAGAAAAAGAGTTATGAACATCTGCGATAATTGTATGTACATAAATTCACAGTAAGAAAACTCAAAGAAAAAAGATAAGTGAAAAGGGAGTGAAGGACAAACCTTTCTTCTTTGAATTATTATGTATTGATTGATTATTTTATATTGACAATATGAGTAGGCAAAAGTAGGTTTACAGTTGCAATACAAATAATACAATAACTCATAAATACTATAAGCATAAACTTTTGTATATTCACAGCTATAACCCCATTTTACCCACACTTATAAATTTATGGGCAACCTGTATATAAAAGTTATTGAAATTAAAAGCAAGAGTACCAATTCTATATAAAATTATATTTATATCAACTTCTCTCAATTACAATATATTGATTTATACTAATCAGTTTTGAAGTGTGTCACAAAACAGTTACAGAACAAAAATTTTGAATAATCTGTTTTTTAAAAATGACATAAAAGTCTAGATTTTCTCTGCTGTAATGTTCCTCTTCCTCACTTCAGTTCAGTTACTTGTTTTTAAACATGAGAGAAACTGGTGTAATTAAACCTAATATTTTAGAATGTTTCATGGATTTGATATGTAAATGTAGTCTGTAATCATCAAAAAAGGCTACACAAAACAACAACTCAAAAATATTAGTGGATTAAAATAATATAAAAAAAAACTATTTTTTCTAATTCATAGTAAGAATTTGACAATGGTTAGACAGAGGTTTCTGTTCAATTGTTGTCACTATGAAACAGGGACTGAGGGAGAAACTACCATCTTGAATACTGTCAATCTTCAGTTTGCAAGGAAAAGAGAACCCTAAGAGATCTTGCACTGACGATCAAATACAGTAGCTTGGAAATGACACACTTTGGTTTGTTCCCAAGCTCTTGGACATACCATATTCAAACATAAAGAGGCCAGGAATTGCACTTTTATTATTTGCCCAGAAGAGAATATTTGTTAAATAACAATAACAGCATGTACTTGCATATTGTATTTGAAAGTTGGTAACTGCTGATCTGTATAAATCCATAGACATTTAACCCAATATTTGGTGTGAACATTTGTATATATGATATTCAACTTCATTAACATTTTAATGGGATTAAATACTATACAATATAGAGATAGGCAGACTGGGAATTATAACTTTGACATTTTAATTTCATGACTTTGGACAACAGAACATTATAAATTAACAATGTTTTCTTTAAAGAGAAGTGATTTTAAATAAAAAATACTGTTTACTACATTAATTTAATATGATTACTTCCATAAGGTCCTAAATATGATATGTGTCCAAAATAGTGATTATAGTGGTGACAATGGCACCATTATGTGTACTGGTTTTACAAACATCTAATTGCCACATGTCTTTTATATTTGTCAAGTTCTTGGAAATATTTAAATTCAATACCTATCATCATGTGAGTTAAAATACAAATTGGATTATCACCTTTTTATGTGTAAAACAATTTAATCTCTGACTAACTTGTTCCAAGTCCCTTATAGTGACTTCAATGTCTCAGGTTAAAGAAACAGAAGAACATGGACTCAAAATCTAACCAATAGTTCTTACTACAGACTGAAAATGAAAACAAAAGAAGGGAAAAAAGGAAACTTGTGTAGAGCATAAATAGCTGAATCTTGAAAAAGCTTAAAAAATACATTTTATTAATCAATATTGAAGGAAACAACATTCTGATTCCATATCAGTAATGTTCTGAAGACTTCCAATTTTTAAAGCATGAAGTGTGAGGATTTTGTGTGAACCTTGATTTACATGTAAATCATGTTGAAAATAACTAAAAATATCATATTGAGAGAAGTGTATTCCTAATCTCATATTTTGTTTATTTCTTTGACCTTCTACATTATAAATGTACTTATGAATATTTCAATTGAACTGTAGTTGAATAGTTAATTGCATTTTCTCTCAAATTGATATTGATAGTGCTTTTTTCAATCCTATTCCTGAACTAGATTAACCTTACCAACGAATTGCCTACAGAAATTGCTCTTTACTGTGATTTCTTTAGACACAATGTTTCCCAGTGTGCCCACTACCTGTCTCACTGGCATCCAGAGATGCCCAGAGTACTCGTCTTTTTTTCTTTAAGGACTAAATGTTCTTGGCATGTCACTGCCGGTAGTCTCATTTCGATCTCTTGTTACTGTTTCATTGGCATTTCATAATGAGAACATCTTATAAAAAAAGAGACAGTACTCAAAGTTATATTCAGGATGTTGATTGAAAACCACCATTCCATGGCATTTCTAGCCCGAGGCAAACATTCAATCTATTTTTGAACAGTTTCCATGTCCCTGCCGGTAGGTGAGTGGATTCCATTTCTATACATCATATATTGAAACAGTAATTACTGTATATTTTAAATGGACAGGAGTTTGAAGCATATTTATTTAGATCATGATAAGGAAGGTATATTGAAATAAAATATCCTGAAGACATGTGTTAAAAAATTTTATGATAAAACTCAAAACCATAGGATGTCTGTGTAGATTTGCAGTTCAATACAAATCCTGGCTATGGCAGTTTCAGCCCAATCAATACTAACAACCCATTTCAGGTAGAACATCCTTAGCTCAAACTATGATACAGGTTCTGCTCTAGGATCCCATTTTATAGGGAAGGAAAATGAAACTCATCAAGTTTAGGTCATTTCTCTAGAGTGTGGCAAATTGAAGTCAGGCAGTCTATCTTCAGAGGCACCGGCAACCATTGCATCTATATAGCATGTCATTTCTCTTATTGCAAAAAAGCTATAAGAAGCAAAATACTGTGACTTTGTCTCAGTTTGTTCTAAAGTCTCCTAGCCAAGGCATATTGACATTTTGAACCAAACATTTTGCTCCAGATGGGGGATCTGTACTGTAGGATGTTTACAGTGTCTCTGGAAATGATTGATAGATGCTCATAGAAACCATCCATGGCTGTGACAGCCAAAATTGTCTCCAGACAAAATTACACTTGGTTGAGAATCATTGGGACCAGTTTAATAAAATCTACTATTGTATATAATTAATTTCAAATAGACATTTTCTTTGAAGAAAATACAGTATTGTTTCAGGATGTAATATAACAAAAATAACAAATATTACATGTATATTCTTTCCTGACATATATAAGAAAAATTATAAAGGACTATAAAAAGAAGAAGCTATGATTCATATTTATTATATGTACAATATAATTTATCAGTTTGTTGCTTTTTTATTATAGATAATGTTAGTAAGTAACCAACTTTTTAACATTCTTTATTGCATGGATAACTTTCTCCCTGTGTTAAGATATATTTGTGATTTTGTCAGATGGTTAGTGACCCAGAATCCCTTTGAGTGTTGTATATTATGTGAAAATATATACCTAGAAAACAAAAATATTTATTGTGCTTATGTATGGTTTATTGAATTAGATATAACATTATAATTTTTATGCTATATTAATATTCAACTTCTAAATATTTTGGTATTATTTTCTATTAATTCACAGTTAAGGTTTCTAGTAAAACAACCGATCCAATACAAATTTAACAATGGAGAGCACTATATATTAAGCATACATTTTAAACATCTTTTTTACCCTGTACCACCTGACAAATTAATGTGTTGACATATTTTTGTTTTATTCAGAGACTTTTTAATATCCATTCAGAAGTAATTATTTCAGGTCTTTTGTTAGTAGAGATAGGAATATATGCAGACATATAAGTACTAAACATATATGAGTAAACAATGCGTCATTTAGAATTATTGTGGTATGATTTAAATGAGCTAGAAATTTGGGTAAAGTGAGAATGAGAAAATAAAGTTGGCAGTCTGAATTTAAACTCCAAACTCTGTTCTTTCAGTTGCCAGCCACTGAAATCTCTGTCAAGTTGTTACACCTTTAGCTGGGCTGCTTGGAATTCTATCCCCTATGTGGAAGGTTAGATTCTGCCAGATTATTGGGTATGTACACAGTTTATACTCACTGTACACCCAGGTTTTGGATTGCCTTTCTTGGCTCTGTTCTTTAAGGTTTCTCCTCCCTCAGTGTGCAGAGGCTGTGGGAACCTCAAATTCAGTGCTCTGGTTATTCAGGCCGGTAGGACTGCAGGTTTCTTCCTAAAGTTCAGTGTTCATGATGTTAATTGGCACCATCCCTATAGACAAAAATCTATACAAAAGAAAAAAAAAAACCCACCTTACCAAACTCACCAGTGCCTTCATTTTTTCCAGTTTCTATGGTTTTTGGTTGTTTTCCATTGCTTTAAGTAGTTTTTCTTTCTGCGTTTTCTTTTTAAATTTTTTCAGTTCCTCATTGTAATGACAGTGAGGGGTTTGTTTCCTAAAATTACTTCTTCCATGATCAAGAGCCTATCTATGAACACTTCAGGATTTTCAAGGTGAAGTGCAGGCTCTAAATTTCAAGTTTTATAGTTTTTTTCAGTCTTGCTGATTTAAGAGCATATTTAACTCTCCTAAATGTACCTACTTTTGGCTAATGGAATTGCATGCTTTACTGATCATAAGCTGTAGAGTGTATTTTATTTGTGCTAATTTGCATAATTTGCTGATTAAACTACATATTTAATCCATTGACCTTTACACTTCTACTTATACAGGCATATAATCAAGGCATATACTTGCTGGGTGACGTTTATATCTTATAAACTTATTTATTTTTTTCCACTTCCAAAATACTGGAGACAAAGACCACATGCTCCCCACTAAGCAGGGGTTTAATGCAGTCTTCTTTCAAAAATGCATGCTTTGGTTAGGTTTGACAACTCCTTTGTTCTTTGCCTTAAGTTCTATTGCATTAGTCTTTTTTTCCTATTTTTCTCTTTCCTGTTTTTACTGGTTTTGTTTTTTTCATGGCTGTCTCTCTTCATACCACATTCTGATCAATCACACAATAGCCACCTTACCCTTGATAAATTCCAAAATAAATGGAGCTAATTTTTTCCTTGAAATTGTAATGAAAACATGATCTTACATAGGCAGGTTAACTGAACTTATTCAATTTTTTCCTCTGATTGAGTATATTCTGTAAATATATATGTTTATATTCAGTAAATAGTCTTAAATTTAATGTTCACTCTAAAGGAGAGAGGTAAGGAAAGAAACAATTGTAATATGGTAAACTAAATGTTATGATCAAAATGTGCTGAATACATTGTACTTGCACATAGAAGGGACAATTAACCCATAGTTGCATGGGAAACACATATCTAAAATATGTCAAAAAACTGGAAGTGGTCTGCATGAGCTGACTTTTGAAAAGTATCTGGTTGCCTTAATAAATGTAAATTTATTGACAACATTTTTGATACTTGACATTTTTCACTGTGGGTTGTTCTTCTAAAAGGAAACTGATAACAAAGTAAAGCATAAACTAAAGTAATGTTAAGGGTGTTAGCCATCAGCACAAGAAGTTAATTTGAGTGCCTAATGCCAAAAGCTAGGTGCTGGCAGATTTGGACTTGGTTATGAAACTATATTTTTAGACTTATATATGATGAGACAAAAGGTGTGTTACTGGAAAATAAAAATTAAAAAATAAATTTTTAAATAGATGATGAATTATTAGATGAAATAGCTCAAAGAGAAAGGAAGATAATTTATAAATGAGTTACAAAATTTCAAATTAGTAAGCAGTATTCAAACTCAGGACCTTTGACTGAGTTATTATTAGTTCCTATCAGTCTGCATGCTATCAAGCTTATTGAAATCCTATTTCTTAACTTTACAGACCACAGATTCCTGTATGAGTAAACTATTTGATATTTATAAAGTATAGCTATTTCTAATAAGCTTATTTTAGGAAAGTATTTGAAGATAGTACAGATTGCCCGAGGTACTTCACATCTAATTTCCACTATTATTACTGAGTATGGTACATTTTACAATTAAAGCGCAACTAATGATAAGTATTAGTAACTAAACTACTTTATTTGGGTTTTCTTAGTTTTTATGTAATATCTTTTTCTGTTCCAGGATCCCATCCAGAATTTATACTATATTTAGTCAACAAGTTTTAGGCTCCTATAACTGTGCCAATTTCTCAGACATTCCTTGCTTTTTATGAGTTATAGTTTTGAAGAGTAATGGTTATATCATTTTATTTATTTATTTTATAGTTATCTACGAGGATGTTAGGTGATTCCTCATTCCTTTTTAGAATGTCCCTCAATTGGGATCTGTCTGATATTTCTCATGATTTGACCAGAATCATGTGTTTTAGGGAGGCAGACCACAGTGACAAATGTGTCATTACGCTTACATCAAATCAAGCACAGCTCTGGCTAGCATAACTCAGTGGATTGAGCGCGGGCTGCACACCAGAGTATCGCAGGTTCGATTCCCGTCAGGGTACATGCCTGAGTTACAGGCCATGGCCCCCAGCAACCGCACATTGATGTTTCTCTCTCTCTCTCTTTTTCCCTCCCTTCCCTCTCTAAAAATAAATAAATACTTTTTAAACATCAAGTGTACATGGTGCTATCAGCATCACTTATCACTTTTGATGCTGACCTTCAGAACCTGGCTGAAATAGTGTTTGTAAGATTTTCCACTATAAAGTGATTCCTTTTTCCCCCTTTCAATAGTGTACTTTTAGGACAGAAGTCACTATGTATAGTTCACAGTTAAACAGGGGGAGTTATATTCCCTCTTTTTGAGGACTGAGTATCTACATGAATTATTTTAAATTCTCCCGCATAGGAGATTTGTCTATATTCAGTGAATGTTTTTAAATTTAGTATTCAATTTATCTACTTACTACTTGTTTATATCAGTATATAGACTATTTTTATCTCTTTTATATTTTAGATTATAATCTAATACTACTTTATTTTGTTGCTTAAATTATTACAGTTTGGGTATCCAGAGTTCTCAGCTCATGTGGGTGGGTGTGTGTGCACATGCATGGTGTTATGATATTCTGTGCTTTTCTGGGTTTTTATAGCTTTTGCTTGGTCCTTTACTTCTTTAGTTACCTGAATGAACTAATTCTGTGAGATCTATTTCACCCTGCATTATGCAGCTGCTGATGTCTTCCTGAGGTTTTATTGCTTCCCTTTTTTAGACTAGATTTCTGGAGGATTCTCCACAGTCAACATAAGACACAATTGTCAAAATTTTGGTTGTGTTTGCTTCATCAGTCTTATTTTTTTCCCTTTAGCATTTGATTTTTGTAGCTTAACTATACCTGTAAAAGATAAACTCATCTTTTTTTCTAAGATTATTTTATGTTTTAATTGTTGATGACTACAACATAATTAGAGTTAGAGAATTGTTCTTCGGTTATAGGCAAGAATTTGTTTACTTAGTCCAGGCTCTCTTGATCTTTATCTATTTCCTGCTATTGGTTTATAAATGTAATTTACAGATAAACAGAATTATGTTCTTTCTTTTGTATGTAGTTGTATTCCTAGTATGTAGGAGAGCTCTCATTCATAACAGATGCTCAATTATTGTTGAGTGAGTGGGTTGGCATGTTTCATTATCCTTTTCTACACTATTTTAATGCTGTGTGCTTCAGACACTTATTGAAAATTACTGTATTCAGTAATTTAATTATTAATGTGATATTTCAAATACTAGACTTTAAACAATGTCTTTACCAAGTATAAAATACACTGTATTTTTTATTGTTGTTCAGTTACAGTCATCCCACCTTTTTCTCTATTGCTCTCCCCTGCCCTGTGCCACCCACTCCTACAGCCAATCCCCCTCATTGTATATTTGTAACTTCATTTTTTTAACTTCTAAAGAAAAGTATCTTAATATCAATGGCATAACATTTTTTAGCCCTTTTAAGGTTCTATATACACGTGGATGTTTCAGTTCTTGGGTAGTTGCCTTTTATGTCTTGGAGGAGCTGTTGTTTTGACTAATATGAGTTTTATTTGACAAGGAGAGTAAGCTGGTCTAAACTATAATATGCAACCTGAATTTTCTTTGAGGAAAGGCCCTCTCCAACTACTAGCCTTTACTGAAGATGTGTTTGGTGGAAGGAAAATTTCCTAACCAAACTCATACCTCTTTTCAAGAGGTGGCCCATATGCAATGACTGACAAATGTAGGAATATAAGTCCTGCCCCCTGACCCCAGCTCAGGACTATTCTGAAGTGTTATCCAATCTCCATATGTCTGTGGGTTTAGTTAAGAACTTCATTTAAACTGCATCAACTTCTGCTTCTATTTAATCATGTTCCATCCTCTTATATTCTGTACATATTGAAGGAATATACCCAGATAAACATCCTGAATGATAATGTGTGCCTTAGAGTGTTCAGGGTAACCCAACATTTGAAAATGCTCATTTATATAGTTAAAATTGGTTAAGTAAATGTTTTCAATTTTATACAATGTAATATTATGCAGATTTTAAAATTAATTATATATCTCCAACTTTATCAGTATATTTATTCACACACCTATATCTGTATAATATCTACATCTATCTGAATATTTATCTACATCTATGTACCAATATTTATTATCTAGGAAATGTAATTTTGATTAAAAAGTAAAATACATGGTGTGATTACAACATAAATAAAATTATGAAACCATTGGTTAGCAAAAAAAGACCTGTCGGAATAAATATGTAAAAAAACTGTTGGTTTTCATGAGTGAGATAACATAGAACTTTTTCCTTTTATATATCTTTTGCTTAGCATTTTGTAATGATTATGTGCTATGTTTTTAATAAGAAAAAGGATTCACAAAGCCATGACACAAATTTAAAAATGATGATGATGGCATTGATGATGATGTTATTGATGATGATTGTTTGGCTCAAAATTTTTGCCCCCCACCAATTTGAATGATGAAGCCCTAACCCCAGTGTGACAGTATTTTGAGATAAGGCCTTTAAAAATGTATATAAGGTTAAATAATGTCAGAGACTGAAGCCTTAATCAAAAGGATTACTATCCTTATAAGAAGAGGAAACTATACCATGGGAGTTCATACACTTAGAAAAAGCCATGTGAGGACACTGTGAGAAGGCATTCTTTAATTTTTCTATATAAAAATAAATAAATAAAATAAAATAAGGTTCTAATCTAGCATTCTAAATTAATTTTCTATTTAGTGATTTATGCTATGCATTACATGGTTTTTATTTCTGGCATTATTTACATAAATAGACAAATAACAACAAAAAATACTAGGATACTATATATACATATCCATGTTAGGAAACAAAAACATTTAAATAGTCTAATTTAAGAACAAATTTATGGTGCAAACACATTTTTTAATGATAATTTTAAATAAATATTGTGATTTTTATTTTTATGTTAGGGGTTACCTATATTGTTATAATATTTTAAGCTTCTTAAGAGATATTTCAAGGATGTCTCAAAATGCTTTACCAGAGTGCAGTGTAGGAAAATAACAACAATGGAACCACATTCTAAAAAGAAGTATTCAGAAAAGATGTAAATTTCCAACAGAAACAAGAGTACAAGGATTTTATTATATCAGGCTGTATCAAGCTTACTATAAAACTAGTTTTGAAGGTACACATATCAAATGTAAACAGTAAACCAATTTCAGACTATTAACAAATTGATATTTAAATCAACCAATTAATATATGTCAAGCCCCTGCTATTTGTAATACTGTGCAAAGGCTACATAGAATACCATCACATTCTGTGCCATCATACCATTTAAAAGTACTTTGGCAACTTTATGTTGGTAAATGTCAAGACATTTATCCTATTCCAAAAATATGGCTGTGACAATGAAGATATAGAGGGGAAATTTGTTCTAATTTATTCAAGGCAGTTATTTGATGACATTGTAGAATAATGGCAACATGAGGAAAGAATGCCACATGTTTTAAAATGAATAAATCAACCAGCAGTTTGGTGAAATTGAACAAGAATTTAACATAGTTATATTAATTGAAATTAATGCAGGAAGGATATGAAGTAGACATCGCTTTGTTGCTCTTTTCTTATGCCTGACTCATAGCCCCTGGCAAGGGACCATGTCTTTCAGTAGAGGAAGAGTCTCTCGATAGCCCAAAAACCCACTTCCATAATTTTATTGCTCTAAGTAAATCCTGTTAAGCTTAGTCCTCTAACAAAGTGATTGAGGCAGGAACATATGTTACGATTCTGGCCATAGAGATATGAGAGAAAGGTGCTTGATTCTTCCTAGAAGTTTTATCTCACTGTTAAAGGAAAATATAACTAAGTGATAAACCCTTTTGGCCACTCAGCCATCCTGTAAGGAAGGAGCCCTAGGCACATCATGAAACACAGGAAAATGCCAGGGGAGAAGTTCATTAGGGATAAAGATGTTGCCAAGCCTCTGAATCAACCAATCTCTGAAGTGCCTGCCTTTAGACTTCCTATTATATGAAAAATATGCCTCATTGTTTTATCCACTTGGTCTACTTTCTTTTAACAGAAGACAAATATGGTAATTAAAATGTTGAATAATGCTCCTACAATACCCTTCAGTGAGCAAATTATTTCTTTAACATCGTGCTGAATTCAAAAATACACTTAGTTAAGAGTAGAAGATAGTATCCACATTAGAAAAAATAACCTGATGGCCAAGCAGCTAAATCCTACACAAAATTGTAGCCAGTATTATATATAAGAGATTTCACATAAAAGTATGAATTTCTCTGTTTTCTTAGAAAATGGAATTCCATTTCATTGAGTGACTTTTTGTATGGCAGTTTGGGAAGAATATAGTTAAAGTGAGTCTCTAATATCCTTCCTCTATTCTTAGGGAACCCACTTTTTCACCAGAGCTTTGTATAAGCATTCTCGTTTCTTCTCTATATCCTTATCTAACATGATTGGTTATACAAATTAAGCCAAGACTTAGACTTATAGGATGCAGCTGGATCAGAAATGGAAATTATTAAGTGTTTGGTGCGGGCAAGTCCCATAGGTTCTCTAGGTGTATGTCATTCAAGGTAAAAGAAAAAAAAAGAGCCCAAACCTAAATGCCTTCCTTACATTAACCTGTACTTCATGCAGTTCCCATTTGTTACTTTGAAATGGAACTATATCCCAGAGTGCCGAAAGATGCTTGAAAATCTGGAATTTTTTTAGACTGATGGACAACTTTGTGGCTGTTTCTTGGTTGTTTTCACTGTTTACTAATCACTAGAATATATCAATATTGGGAGAAACTGTGACTTATGTGAATCTATTCTGACAATTCAGCCATTTCTGGTGATATATTGTCAGCTGGTGGGAAATAGTTACAAGCTGAGTTTACCTTTTCATTGCAGCAGCAATCATGTACTTTGCGTTTGCACATTTTATTCTAAAAAAAAAAAGTCCCTTATACTGCCTGTTTAAAATATTGCTGCAAACATGATTGATAATTGTGTGGAAAACATTATAACCCATAATATCTATGAAAATGTTAACATGATTGACAATTTTTGGTAACATCATAAAAGTCATAGCAGTATGAAATGACATACTCTAGTGTTTTGAGGAAAATCTTAAAATACTCAATGTGCACTATCAAGTTAGCTAAGTGTTAATAACCGTGTGGGATAGTACTAACTTTGACATGTTCCAACTACAACAAAAACACAACAACAATGACAACCACCAAAAAGACAACAAAATTATGTCAACAATGCTGCGAAAACATAAAATTTTAGTGTTTCATTATAATATACTGTGACCTCAATGTTCTCTTATTGTTTGGCTTATACATAAGTAATAGAAGAATTGATTAACAATAAAAATAAAATATGATGTTTATAGAAAATCCATAGTGGTCTCTGAAAATCAGATATATAAATGTAAACTAAACAACAATTTTGAAGAATTATACCTTATACAGAAATAGAAAATATATTAAAATAAATGTTGAAATATATTGCTAAACTAAGAGTCATGTTTGTCAAGATGATAATCTTTGATGGAACAAAACATTAATTTCATTTAATCTTTAAATGCCTCTTTGGAAGTTATATTTATAGAACTTAATCAGGAACACATGAAAAATGAAATAAAATATTGTTCATGTGACATTATCATTATTATCATTGTATAAATCTACTAAGAAGCAATAATCTATCATAACAGAAGACCACAGACTATATGGATTAAATGACAGAAAATTTGTTCTGAGAGTTCTGAAGGATAGAAATCCAAGATGGAGACTCCAGAAGAACTGTTTTTTCATAAGGCTGCACTCTAAAGTTTTATCAAAACCAAACATTAGTTCAATTATGTTAAGAAGTCAGTGGTATCTAAATGGATTCAGTGCATTGTTATTTAACAAAATAATGCAAGCTTTAAAATATCTTAAATTCATAGAGAAACTTTTCTTTTCATTCCACTATAATTTTGTTGCATACCTGCAAAACATTTTTAACTAAATTATTATAGCTCACACTCAATTTCTGCAATATGTTACTAAAATATATCTAATCTTTTTCAGTTTGTTTTATCTCCTAGTGTATATTACCCAAAATGTTCAATAACCTAAAGATGCGTATTTTGGAAATCCAAAATTTTAACAATATTTGTTTACGGTTCAGGACAGCTTATGTACCTTACTTAATTGATTAATGTTGAGCTCTTGGCCAGCTTTCAATCACTTCCTCTGCTACCCAGAAACAAATTGGGCCCTTCTGGTGTTGATTCCCAGGTGGGTGGATTTGTGTATATTCTAGGACGCTGTGGGTCTGTCCAATGAACTCTCCTGTGAGTCTGGGAGTGTCTCCCATAGGCTCAACACCCACATATTTTTTCAGTCAGAGGTTTTGAGTCTTTATTTCCCTGTGCTGGAACCCTGGGTTGCTCAGTCATTGTATCTCCCGAGTTGTTCCTCCTGGTTTATCCCTATGCAAATGTGGGAACACCTGCTCTGCCAGCCACAGTCTAGCATAGTCTGCCTGCTTACCGCCACCCAGCCTCCCGGGTCCTCAAAATAGTAATCAATATTTTAAAATATTTGCCTCAGTTTTTTACCCATATTATTCTATCTAGGCCTAATATAAATTTGTTTATATAAGTGACTTTCTTTTCTTTCAAAAAGCATTACTTGTAAGGGTAGAAGCCCTGGAAGAGTTTCTCAAAAACTACTCAGACCTTACAAAATAGAGTAAATTGTTTTTATCACAACTCATGATTCATAAATCCAAGTATTTCCTACTATATTTCCTGCCCCTTCTTCAAATATTAGCCTATCATTAGGCTAGCTCTTTAGTTCTTTGATTATATTTACCACTCACTTTTATATTATATTATATCATATTATTATATAATATAAATATAATAATTGTTATGTTATATCATATAATTTATATATTATACAATTATATAGTATAATACAGCATAATAAATATATTGTAAATAAATTATATAATAAATTCATATATTATAAATAAATTCATATAATAAATTTATGTGGTTATATAATTACATATAAATATAATATAATATTATATGGTTTATATAATTATGTGAGTGCATGATATAATGTAATATAATAAATATAGTATGATATAATATAATAAAGTGAGTGGTAAATATAAACAAAGAACCAAAGAGATAACCTAATGATAGGCTGATATTTGAAAAGGGGACAGGAAATATAATAGGAAATACTTGGATTTATGAATCATAATAGTTGTGATAAAAAAATTTTACTCAGTTTTGTAAGGTCTAAATAGTTTTTGAGAAACTCTTCCAGGGCTTCTACCCTTACAAGTAATGCTTTTTGAAAGAAAAAAGAAAGTCATATATATAAACAAACCTACATTTTTATATTATATATTACATATTGTATTATATGTGTGAGTGGTAGAGGGTTTGGGAGGGATGAATTATTGTTTAGGCTATAATTCTATATTGATATTTAACTAAAAATTATAAGCAGTACACCTAGATTTATTAAGACAAAAATAAATTTTGGAAATACTTCTTAGAGGACAAAAATATATAACATACCTAGAGAAAATAAATATAAGCATTCATTCCCTCAGGCAAAATATATATACAAGGTGGGGCAACAGTAGGTTTATAGTTGTGAGTACATAAAACACAGAGCTTATTCTTATATTATTATTTGTTATTTTCCATATGAATAACTAGTTTTCTCAGGGGCACGCAGAGATTGAGCAAAATAGAAAAAGGACTCATGGACATGGACAACAGTGTGGTGATTGTTGCAGGGAGAGGGGCAAAGGGTAACTAAATGGTAATGAAAAAACATATTAAAAATTAGAAAAGAAAATCCTAATTAAGGCCAAAGTTGTGGGAGGACTCTGCCTGCAGCCCCCTGCCCCCGGGCACCATGGATGAGAATAAATCTACTAAGACATGATCTGCTTGGGGAGGATAGGTGGCTGATCTCTCAAAGGAGAAGGGCCAAAAGCCCTTTCCTCAATGGGCTTTTATTGGGTTCATTTGCACAAGAATACAGGTAAAACTCATTAATCATTGTCAGACAGTAAGGATCAAACAATAAATAACAAAAAACTCTGAGGGCTTATTTTGTGTCAGGGTCTATTAGCTAAAGGGCTATAAAACTTTGGGAGTTTCCTGCTCAGACATTTATCATTTAATTGAGAGCATTCTTAACAAAGCAGGTTTCATAGGAGTTTATGTATTTTTTCTCAGGCCCAATCATCCTCAGGGACCCCACCCTTTCCAGCACAGGGCTGCACAGCCCTCTGTTGTTTTTTCAGGATTAAGTCAGGCATGGGAAGTAAGGCAGCCAAGAGATTAGGAGACTTCTCACAGGCAGAGTGAGGACTCGGGCTTTGTCACAGCCGAGGGGCGAGGGTACATCACCCCCTTTCTCCATAGCCCCTCAGGTCTTTCCCTGGGGCCTTCCATGTGATCGTGCCTGTCTTAGATCATTCTCCCCTTGGGGAATCTTACCCATCATTCGCTAATCGACCAAGCATTGGGGGCAATTATGGATGAAGTAAAAGGAGCAGAAGCAGAGCTCCTGCCAGGGAGATAAGCTTTGTCTCCTTAGTGGCTTATGGTCCAAAGGTCACTCCCTCAGCCTTAGCCTTGGGGGGATTACAGCTTCTGAAACCAGGCAGAGTGGCTCCCAACACAAAATCAGCTTAAAATTGTAGGCTGTTTCTTTTGTATTTTCAATTTATCTGAGCCCTTGAACAATAACCAGTGAGAAAAAACAAAAACAAGTAAAAATACAATAACAATGTCAACATTTCACAATAATTGAGTCACAGTATACTATAGAAGTGGAGAGATAGAAATGGTCCAAGATACTGTCTACAATGTTCATGATCAACAACATTTTACTGGTAGCCCTGGTGCCATACAAAAAATATTTCTTCTGCTCTGCTTTGCTTTTATTTACCCTTTTTCCTATACACATAAAATTATTTTTTCCTGTTGCCAAATCATATTAAAAATTCAGGAAAAATGTTAATCACATTTGGAATAAATTTAGATAGTTAACTTAAAGTCTAGATCCAAAGACATAAATAAAATTCATGTGGGGAAAGGGCAGAAGAAATCTTTAAGGAGCAGGCCGCCTCTCCAAAGCAGAGGAAACTGTTACCTCTGAAAATACCAAAAGTAGGTTTAAAAGGAGATGTGTGTCATATGCATTTTTATTCCAGAGATAGATGAAAAATTAATTCTACAATTGACAAATGATAGTCACAGTGGTAGAAGTTGTGAAGGCTCAGTATTTATTTCTGAGCTTCTTCTAAGGAACTCCATGTAGGGTACTAAGTATTTAGTGAAAGTGAGCATTGATTGAATTAATGATAGATAACTATTATTCAGAGCAGGCAGGCCACCTAGTGAAGTGTATGTCTGTTCCAATGACTATAACTATCAACTCAATTACTATATTATCATACTTTGTATTTCCCCCAGACTTTTCTGGTTATTCTATCTTTTGGAAAGCTTCAATTTAGAATCTATTAATATGATATAAAAGGACAAAATAGAGAAATTATTTTTTCCAAGTAGAAAATGTTAAAGGATGAAGTCTTATCAAGTTGTTGAGTATTTTTCAAAATATAACACTCTGATGAAAGGAGAATTGGAGATACTTTTTTAGCAGGACTCCATCTCTTCATGCTTTCTTAGTTCTGACCAATTAAACTCAAGTATGAACACCAGAGGCTTGAGATGACTAAACAAAAGCATGTAAATTAAGAAATAATATGCCCTGGCTGGTGTAGCTCAGTGGATTGAGCGTGGTCTGCGAACCAAAGCATCGCAGGTTCGATTCCCAGTCAGGGCACATGCCTAGGTTGCAGGCCATGGCCCCCAGCAACCACACCAACCACACATTGATGTTTCTCTCTCTCTCTTTCTCCCTTCCTTCCCTCTCTAAAAAAAAAAGAAAGAAAAGAAATAATAAACACTAGTTATATTTTAATTTTAACTTTATGACATTGTCAAAATATTTCAAATAACATTGTAGATGACATTATTTGATTAATCTATTCCAAAGCTATAAAATAGTCACTTTTGAAGGAAAGATTCAGGTAGAACATTTTAATGCAGAAAAGAAAAACATTTTTTGTGCCTAGAAATAAGTTCAAAGTTCCATATCATGGAGATGTTTCTTTATTTCAGCTTTAGGAGCTGCAAATTACATTTAAAAACTGTTTAGGCAAGTATAAAAACATCACAATAAAAAAAAAAGATCTCTTGTCCCTGATGTTTTCAAAAACATATACAACTTGTTACAATCATAATGACAACTTGGTTCTCCCCCAAAATTGTTTCTTTTTGAAAAATTACACATGCAGTATAAGATTATTTTAGTATCCTTACAAGATAGATTGATTTTTAAATTTAATGCCACACAATCCACTCCTTGAAAAATAAAAGACTTGAAAATGTTTAGTACAAAGTAATAGAAGATGATAATTTTGTGTGTGTGTGAAAGAAAAGAACACTTAAAACATTAAAAGAGCATGGGAGTCATGCCCATTGAGATAATTTAGACTTTACACATACACACAAGAATAAGTGACAGCCAAACTTTGTGTAGTCCTTTGTTTTCTTGTTTACTTTGTCTATAGATTATGAACTATCAAACTATGAAGTCAGTTATCTCTCAGGTTTTCCACAATTTGGTATAATTGTGTAGCTTTATATAATTCTTAATATCCTTGTTATTATTTACTTTACACTATCAACTCACAGAGTGAGTAGAATTTCTGTTCAGTTCCTTTGGTTAGGTACTGACAGAACATACTATGATGTAAATACTAAGTACATGGCACTTGATAAGGCAGATAATGTTTCAATTTAAAATAGCCTGCAGTATAATGTATTCCATTTAGCATTTCTTATTTGTTTTCCTTCTCTATATAATACAGTATTATGTATTACACTTTACATGTATATAGTCAATATAGAGACACGAGTAGACAAGTAGCATATTCTGAATAGTATACAGAAAATAAAACTTTCTGCATCAGATGCAGAATGTAATCAAAGATAGAAAATCACTGCCCTGCTGAACTTTTCTCCTATGCTATGTACATAGACATAGCATTTCCTTCTCAGAAAGAGTGAAAATGTTACAGATTCAACTTCCAGCCAAGATGGAAGTGTAGGTATTTATACTTCACCTCTTCACAAAACCATAAAAAGGACAACAACAAATTTAAAAACAAAAAACAGGACTGCCAAAAAATTGAATCATATGGAAATCTGACAACTAAGGAGTTAAAAAAGAGACATTCATTCAGACTGATAGGAGGGATGGAGATGGGCAGTCAGGGTGGAGAGGATGTGCAGCAAGCCAGTGGCTGGTGAACCAGGTGGTCCCACATTTTTATCCCCATGGCTAAACCAGAGAAAAACTGTAGAGTGAGACAGACCATGTAACCCAAGGTTCTACTGCAGGGAAATAAAGTCTCAAAACCTCTGACTGAAAAAACCTGTGAGAATTTTTGCCACGAAAGAAACTCCCATCCTCATATGGGAGTTCATTGAAGAGACCTACAGGGTCCTAGAATGTACAGAAGCCCACACACTCTAGAATCAGCACCAGAAGGGACAATTTGCATGTGAGAAACAGGAGAAATGACTAAAAACCAGCAGAGAGCAGAGCAAGTGGTATTGTTCCCTCTTAAACCCTACCCCCACATACAGCACCATAAGTAGCATGCAGCTTGCCCCACCCTGGTGAATACCTAAGGCTTTGCCCCTAATAACATAACAGGCATGCCTACACAAAAAGTTATGACACAAATGAAAGAACAGATCAAAGTTCCAAAAAAAAAAATACAACCACGCAATGAAGAGATAGCCAACCTATTAGATGCAGAGTTCAAAATGCTGGTAAACAGGATGCTCATAGAAATAGTTGGGTATGGTCACAAAATAGAGGAAGAAGTGAAGGCTCTGTAAAGTTAAATAAAGAAAAATATACAAGGAATCAACAATGAAAGGAAGGAAACTGGGACTCAAATCAATGATTTGGAGCAGAAGGAAGAAGTAAACATTCAACTGGAGCAAAATGAGGAAATAAGAACTCAAAAACAATGAAGAGAGACTTAGGAAACTCTGGAAGAACCTTAAGCATTCCAACATCTGAATCATAGGGGTGCCAGAAGGAGAAGAGGAAGAGTAAGAAATTGAGTTTATTTGAAAACATAGAAGAACTTCCCTAATCTGGCAAAGGAAATAGACTTCCTAATCCAGGAAACTCAAAGAGTCCCAAAAATACTGGACCCAAGGAAGCACACACCAAGACACATCATAATTACATTACCCAAGATTAAAGATAAGAAGAGAATCTTAAAAGCAGCAAGGGAAAAGGAGACAGTTAGTTGCAAATGGGTTCCCATTGGACTATCAGCTGATTTCTCAAAAGATACCTTGCAGGCAAAAGGGTCTGGAAAGAAGTATTCACAGTCATGAAAGGCAATGACCTACATCCAAGATTACTCTATCTTGCAGAGCTATCATTTAGAATGGGAAGGCAGATTAAGTGCTTCCCAGATAAGGTCAAGTTAAAGGAGTTCATCATCACAAAACCCTCATTATATAAAATTTTAAAGGGGCTTATCTTAGAAAAAGAAGATGATAAAAAATGTGAACAGTAAAATGACAAAAAACTCACAACTACCAACAACTAGACCTAAAAATAATAAACAAAAAAAACTAAGCAAACAACTTGAACAGGAACAGAATCACAGAAATAGAGATTGTATGGAGGGTTATCAGTGGGGAGGAGGAAGGGAGAATAGGAGAAAGGTACAGGGAATGAGAAGCATAATTGGTAGATACAAAATAGACAGGGGGAGGTTAAGAATAGTATAGGAAATGTAGAAGCCAAAGAACTTATATATATGACCCATGGTCATGAATGAAGGGTGGGGGAATGCTGCTGGAGTGGGGGTGCAGGGCAGAGGGGAATAAAAGGGAGAAAAAAATGGGACAACTAATGGCATACTCAATAAAATATATTTTGAAAAGTGTCACAGATTCAAAGCAAGGAAGTAAAATTTCTTTCAAATATTTTAGATAGGTTCTTTTTCTTAGTTAACAGCTTCTGTAGTTAAGAAGGGAAACAGACATCTCTTAGCAGTCTTTTAACTTACATTAAAGTAAAAAAAGTCTCTACATTGAAATTAGGTTAATCTGATTTTTAAGTGATTATGTTTTTTGCATCTTTTTATACTGGCTTAATCAAGGTCACAAGAAAACTGGAGTAGTTCGTAAATGAGGAGCTATATAACTTTGTCCTTAGGCTATTTTCTGTGGTCAGTATTTGAATGTGATACCATTTTGAATATAACAAAAATATAGGAAAAAGAAGGAGACTCTTGTACCTTTTATTCATTACTATTCTATGGCTAATCAGCATAAATCAACTTAGATGAATATGAATGCTCTAATATTTTCATAGAGCAAGGTCTGAAAGTGCTCATGCTTTAATTTTTCAGATAAATTACCAAAACTATTTTATATATTTTCTTTAATAAATATAATTATAAAATGTTAGTGAATAGATGAATATTTGGTATGATATTTAAATATTATTTTATAAAAAAATCTGGTAGATATCAAAATGGCATTTCAAATGCACTTAAATTTACTTTTGTATAAATTTTATATGATAAAATTAGTTCAAGATAGATGTGTCTCAAATTTGTAGATAATAAATTATTGATGTACATTTTATTGCACCCAAATGGCAACATTTTATAAATGATAGCACTCTACAAAAAGCTAATAGTTGTTCTTTTATGGGAGATTTAATTAGGAAACTCTCAATTCAGTGATAAATAGCCACCAAATCTGTTCTCTCAATAAATCTCTAAAGGCCTCCTGGGTTCTGCAGATGCACAGACTCATCTAGGTCCTTCAGGGAAAATTCTGTAACAGATTTTCTCATTTCTGATTTAAGAATACCATGAAAACCACTGCAGTTTGTGTCTTTTGATCTGATTGTTGTTGAAGACACAAGTTAATATTCTTGATAGGGATGCTAAAGGATTACACCCAAAAGACACATTGAGATTATTCAAAAAGCAGGTAGGATCTAGCTTGGCTGTGATAATAGACCCTGAACTAAAGAGGAGAAGAAACATGCTCATTATTAAGGTGTTTCTCATGTTCCTGTTTTCACAGAAAAGTAGAGCTTGATGTCTGCAACTAATATCTATTTTTAGTTAGTTAAATGAAATTAATCTGTCTCCAAAGAAAAGTGATTGAAAGAGAGAGAACAAATTGTTAATTTAAATGTTTAATTTACAAGGTCTGTCCAGAAAAAGTCCAGCCATTGTCAATGTAATGAGAATGGTATGCACAACATTAATGTCACCTGGCAGCCAAGGAGAGTGGACTGGAATGTACACGCATGAACAATGATGACTTCACTGTGCTAGTCACTGGGCACGGTAGACAATATAGAGTAAGTATATGTACTGTATGGCTGACACATTCAAAATGTTGGTAGAGCAACAAATCTGCATCAAATTTTCTATTAAGCTTGAACATTCTAACATGGAAACTATTTAGATGATTCAAAAGGCCACAGCTATGGGCAACTGGTGATTGGCAGCTTCATCATGACAATGCACCTGTTCATGTATCACATCATATGCAGAGTTTTTTTAAGAATCATTAAATCATTCAGGTGACTCAGAAACCCTACAGCCAAGATTTGGTGCCCTGTGACTCCTGCCTTTTCCCAAAACTTAAATCACCTTTGAAAGGGAAAACATGTAAGACCATTGATGAGATTCAGGAAAATACAACAGGGTAGCTGATGACAATGGGGAGAACTTATGAGGTCTCAAAGTGCCTACTTTGAAGGGGACTGAGGTGTCATTATCTTATGTAAAATGTTTTTTGTCTCTTGTATCTGCTTCAATAAATGTGTCTATTTTTCATATTACATGGCTGGATAAGTTCTAGACAGATATCATATCTTTGACTTTTAGGAAATGAACATTATTATATACTTTACACATATATATATTTTTCCTAAAACAAACTAATATAATTGGTTGTATATTATTATTTTAATATTTATGTAACTCCTATCTATTTATCCTGTCTGACCTTCTGTCCACAAATTTTAATTCAATTTAATGATGTTTAAGATCCAACAAAGCTCTGATGACTCTATGAAAATGCTTCTCTGTACACTTGGCTTTCTAGGCCAAGTCTTCATTTCTTTTAGTTTCAGGTTTAAATTTCTTTTAAAAGGCAATGGTTCTGGAACCCAACAAAGTAAGATTTACTTAATCTCTTACTGTGAGATAATAGGAGATACTTTGGGCTACATCAATGAGGAAATGGGATGCAAAAGAGAGAGGCTGAGCATGTTACAGTTATGAAAGAGTGTATATATTGTTTTGACTAGGGCTGGCTTGAAATTTAAGAAGTATCATATTCTACAAAATTAGCATCAGATACAAAACCATGTTCCAGCTTTAAAGTTACAAATTAGTCAGACTAATCTATTCTAGAACCAAACCAGAAGTATAAAAACTGCAATGATTATTTTGACATATATTGTAACATTTTTGAGAGATAAAATTTCTTTTGAATGACAATTCAATTTGAATTCATTAAGAATTCTTTTTCTAGGACAACCATAAACATCAGTTGAACTGAATATATCTCAAAAACCCAATGATTTTAATTATTAAGTAACACATAGTAAGACTTTTCAGATTATAAATAGGTGGCATACAATGATTTTGAAATACTTAAAGGGACGTTCATATATTAGCTACTACTTTATTAATTACAGTTTATTTCTAACATTCCCACTCTAAAAACTCCTGCTGGTAGGAAAATAATATATTTATTTAAATAAATACAATATAGACTCCATATATAAGTGAATTCATATGGTACTTGTCTTTTTCTGGATTATTTTGCTTAGCATAACACTCTCTAGGTACATTCACACTGTGGCAAAGGAAAAAAGTTTGTTCTTTTGAATAAAGTGAACTAACAAGAAAAATAGAGACAGACTCATAGATAGAGAACAGGTTGACTGCTGTGAGTGGTGGTAGAGGCATTAAACAAAAAAGAGAAAAAGAAAAGAGAAACAACTCACGGATAAGGACACCAGTGTGGTGATTGCTTGGGGACAGGGGATGGAGGGAACTGGAGGAGGTTATAGGGGTTGACAAATGGTGATGAACTAAGACATGACTTGGGTTTGTGAACATACAATACAATGTACAGATGACATGTTGTAGGATTTGTATACCTAAAACCTATATAATTTTGTTAACCAACGTCACCCCAATAAATTAAAAAAATGAAAAAAATCACATTTTAAAAAAGATTTTATTTATTTATTTTTAGAGAGGTGGGAAGGGAGGAAGAAAGAGAGAGAGAGAAATAAATGTGTGAGAGATACATCAATCAGTTACCTCTCACATACCCCCAAAAGAGACCTGGCCTGTAACCCAGGCATCTGCCCTGACTGGAAATCAAACTGGTGACTCTTTGTTTAACAGGCTGGTGCTCAATCCACTGAGCCACAACAGCCAGGACTACAAAAAATTGTTTTAAATATAAATAAATATGGTCTAAAAATCTCATAAATCTTGAATTCTAATTCTCTGGCTTACACTGGCCCCTTGGTTTATGACTTTTCTTTCTCTTATAGTTAAAATTTGCATTTTCTTCACAATTCAAATCAGTTCCTAATATTTATCCTTAATAGCTTATTCAACCTACATTAGATTTTACTTTTCAAATAGCTTGCAAGAAGTTATTTGTTTGTTTGTTTGTTTGTTTGCATAGGACCTATTTTCACATTAGAGTGTAAAACAGTACAGAAAACAGATGAGTATTTTTATGATTATTTATCTTGACCTAAAACTATTCATCAATTGAAGGTATATTAAGGTTTTTTCTAGATAATATTAAATTAGAAACTTTGAGTAAATCTAAATTAATAAGTGCTTCAAGTTTTCGCAGATTATGGAATTATTAGACACTTTGTGGGTGTATGTGTCTAGGCATGGAGGGAGGAAAGGAGGGAGAGGGGGAGAGAGTGAGAAAAGTCAAGATATCCATTTTCCATGAGGCATGCAATGTGGTTTCTATATTGATGAACAGACATCACTGCTGACAAATGTAACCTTTTTCAAACTAGTATTTTTAAAAATAAATTCTCAAAATAAAATTTTTTCTTGCACAAAAATACTATAATTTTATTTAGTAATTGAAGCAGTGTTTAAAAGCTTGATATACTTTATGAATCACCTTTTTTAACTAAATACTTTCCTCCCCCCTTTTCTCTCATCTGTTTCTCTCCATGACTGCATAAATAATTGCAAATGTGCCTCTGTATTGTCAAACATAGATGTAATTGCATTGCCATGGCCACCTCTTCTCATGTTGTCATGTGCCTTTCTCAAATATACTTTTATGTCATAGGTTAAAGATGGTGCTAAAAAGTCATGCAGAATGCATCAGACAGACAGATATTTATTTAATATATTATTATGGCTGTCTCACAGCCTGTACCAGCTATTAAACATAACTCACTTTTTCTTAATAGCTTTATAAAACTACATTTTATAGGACCTCCTAATTTATTTAATCAATTCAAAACTGTTAGCTCAAGATTTTACCAATATGAGAAACCCTGTATTAAACATCTTCCTAATATATCTTAGCATACTCGACTCATATCTCGTTGGGATAAATTTAACAATTGGAGCCAGTACCTCCAATTTGTCTCAATATGTATTAATAAACTTTGATGCATATTATCGGAATGCACTCCAAAGTTCAGTCTACCTTACATATCTTCCAAAATTGTTTGTAACCTGACCACCTCTTATACTTAATCCTTTGTTTTGTTTGTTTGCATTTTGTTGTTTTGTTTGTGTACATTCTAAGTCACATATTTTTTTTAAATTTTCTTAAATAAGTGCGTGCTACTTTGGAATAAATAAAATAATATGAGTTTTTGTAAAGAGTAGCCTAAATGTAGAACTCCTTGCTGGCCATCTAAACCATAACAGGCTGCAGAATTAACAAAAAGCCCAAGCCATTGACATAGAGAATCTAATGGACAGACATCCAAGGTGGAGGTGCTGTTGGTGGCCTGAACAGGCATATCGTGGAGCTGAACACAGTATCTAAGATCTCTAGAAAGTCTGACACAGACTCCCCAGCCAGCTGTAGCCCCAGTATAGCCATCTGACCAATGGCGGGGAGCTTCCTCTAGTAGCAAAGTATATTTTATGCATACTTTTGTTACTGATGGAGACTGAAGAAAGATATGACATCCTTAAAGGTCAGTAGGAAATTAAGTTTAAAAAAGGGCTGGATTTAATAGATATGCAAATTATAAGTAACCACTTTCATTCTTCTGGAAACTTGCTGCTAATTACCTATAGTATTACAAAAATAGAAGGAATTAGAGAAGGAACTAAAATGTTACAAGTGAATTGCTAAAATTATTTGCAAGACTAAGATCACATTTCCTTATTTCTTTTCCTGTTACCTATAAGTTTATTTACAACTTTTAATTTTTGATTCCCTGTAATTTTTTGTTTGTTTTTACCATTCTATTGGTATTTTAATTTATTTTTACTATATTTTATATATATTATTATATTGGTTTCAGGTATACAACATAATGATTTGACATTCAATTACCTTACAAAATGATCACCATGTTTTAAGCCTAGTAACTATTTGTCGCCTTACAAAGTTATTACAATGTTCTTGAATATATTCCCTATGCTGAACATTACATTTCTGTGTCTTATTTACTTTATAATGAAGTTCGTAACTCTTAATCTATTTCACCTATTTGTTCCATTCCATCACACCCTCCTCCCCTTCATCAAACAAGATCACATTCTCATTGTTGTTGTACAATTCTGGACTTAAAAAAATTCTGTTGTGTTTTTTTTTTTCTTTTTGACACAATGTCGGTACATTTTAACTAGGTTACTAGGTGGTTCTTTTTTTTTTCTTCATTAATTTGTGTTGTAGTGGTAAATTTGCACTATAGTATGAGCAACCTATCCTTTTTATCTTTAATTGTGTTTTAAAATATATTTCACTCTCTAGAGCAATTTTAGGTTCACAGCAAAATTATAACACAAATACAGAGATTTCCCATATGCCATCTGCCCTCGAATATGCAAGTCTTTCCACTACCAAAGTCCCACACCAAAGTAGTAGTAGTAGTACATTTGCTACCGTCACTGTATCTGCATTGATGTATTATTATCACTCAAATCCAGATCCCATTGATTCAGACAAATGTATAATGACATTTTTTCACCTTTGTAGTATCGTCCAGAGTAGTTCTAAGGCAGGGGTGTCTAACCTGCAGCCAGCTGGCCAAATATGGCCCAGGATGGCTACAAATGCAGCCCAACACAAAATCATAAATTTATTTAAAACATTATGTGATATTTTTGTGATTATGTATCACAATGTATTTAATGTGTGGCCCGAGCCAACTCTTCTCCTTCTGGTGAGGTGCAGAGACACCAAAAGTTTGGACACCCCTGGAGGCCTTAAGACTCCTCCATGCTCTACCTATTCATCCCTTTCTCATCTTGCACCCTGACAAACACTGATCTTTTACTGTTTCCCTAGTTATGCTTTTCCAGAGGGTCATAGAGTTGAATTCATATAGTATGTAGTATTTTCAGATTGTCTTATTTCACTTAATAACATACATTTAAGTCTCCTCTATGTCATTTCATGGCTTGATAGATCATTTCTTTTTAATGTTTAGTAATCCATTTTCTGGATACACAGGGGTTTATTACCCATTCATCTAATAAAGGATATCCTGGTTACTTCCAAGATTTGGCAATTATAAATAGAGCTGCTATAAACATTCATGCACTATTTTTTGTGGACATATTTTTAACTCCATTGGGTAAATAGCAAGGATCATGATTGTTGGATCACATGGTAAGAATATGTTTAGTTTTATAAGAAACGGACACACTGCCTTCCAAAGTGGCAGTAACATTTTGTATTGCTACTAGCAATGACTGAGGATTCCTGTTGCTCCACATCCTCTCCAGCATTTGATGTCAATGTTTTTGTTTTTGGACATTCTAATGACTATATAGCAATATCTCATTGTGGTTTGATCTTACATTTCCTTAGTGATCTGATATTGAACATCTTTTTGTGGGCATATTTGCTGTCTGTGTTTCCTTTGGTGTGGTATCCAGGTCTCTTGACCATTTTTTAATTGAGTTGTATTGTTTCTTATTGTTCAGTTTTAAGAGTTTTTAAAACATATTTCCGATAGTAATCTTTTATTACATATGTCTTTTGCAAATATATTTTCCCAGTCTGTGGTTTGACTTCCCATTCTCTTGACAGTATCTTTGCAGAGCAGAATTCTTACATGTTAATAAAGTCTAGTTTGTCAATTATTTCTTTCATGGGTTATGCCTTTGGTGTTATGTCTAAAATGTCTTAATTACGGGTTTTTTTCTACAAATATTGAACATATTTAAGTGGTCAAGTCTATCATTTTGAAAAAAGTCTCCCTGGCTGGCGTAGCTCAGTGGATTCAGCGTCGGCTGCAAACCAAAGCATCGCAGGTTTGATTCCCAGTCAGGGCACAGGCCTGCAACCCAGGCCATGGCCCCCAACAACCATACATTGATGTATCTCTCTCTCTTTTTCTTCCTCCCTTCCCACTCTAAAAATAAATAAATAAACAAACAAATGAATAAATAAAGAAAGAAAGAAAAGAAAAAAGTCAATTAGACTTATTTCATTCTTTAATATGCCTTCTCCACCCATCTGCTATAAAAATACTCACACAGGGGGGCACAGTACAAATGTCAAACCTTTAAACAAAATACAAAATAAATTTTATAAAATGTAGAATCAGAATTCAGTTTTATATTTAAGTACATCTACTTATATGAAAACTCAGGGGGAAAAATCCATGCAATATTTACATCTTTCAATTCACTACAAATAATATTTACTAGGTACCTAATAGGTGTCAGTCACTAATCTTGGTGCAGAATATTGCTACAAATAATCCATTATATTTATGCAGTTTACAATTAAAAGTTTAAAAATATAGTAAGGTAAATAGAGGGTCATGGTGGAGTGTATTTGAGAGAAGTTTTCACTATTAAAATAAGAGTGAAGCAAAGATATACAGAAAGTTACCATAAACATAGGTGGAGGAAGAGCTTTCTATGCAGAGTTATAAAGTTCATAAACTTTAAAAAAATGTGTACTTGGTGTAGTCAATGAAAAAAATAAGGAGACCAATGTAGAAATAGGTGAAATAAAATCAGAGATGAAGAGGGATTGGGGATATCAACTATTACCTTTTCATCACTGTAAGAATTTTTAATTTTACTTTGAGTAAAATAAGAAAATATTGGAGGATTATCTAGCAGAGGAGGTGCATGGTTTAAGTTAATTGTGTGTGTATGTTGGTGGGATAAAAGGTATTCTAAAAATTACTAGAGGGAGTCAGGTATACATCCTAAGTCATAAATGAATAATACAGTGTTGCTAGTACAAAACTAAAGAACTCATCCTGTATGTTAAACACTAATCTGTAAACACATTCATGTTGATTATATTAAAATGTCTTTTATCCTTAGTAGTGTTTTTTAATTAATATCACTTGTGTAAAATTAAGTTATTTCCTTTTTTCTTTTATCATCTCAGCATGGGTTAAAATGGCAGATGGCTTCTTGAAAATTGGTTCTAATCTTGACTGAGATCCTCATATATTCACATCAGAAAATTTGCTAGGCAATGATTGAATTTATATAGATTACTAGTTGTTTTTTTTTTGCATGAAGCTAATGATTTTGCTGCACAATGTATGATCTCTATACAAATGATGGAAGGTTCATAATGAGATGAAAGGATCAAGGACTGCGAGGGGCAGTGGAGGGTGGGAAAAGCCATGATGAGGGAGCCTGACTCACTCAGGAATTCCAGTTTTAACATTTCCTGCTTCCTCCCAATGACTTCCCCACCCAGCGTGGTATCTGGGACTCAAAGCCATGATCACATTTTTTTTTTCTCACAGAGGGTTTTATTTAACATATTTTGAATTATGACTTTTATTTTTTCATAAATTTAATTTATGTTTTTGTCCTATAATGTCCATAGTCAATTTTCTATGATGTTCCCATTCACTGATGTTCATTGAGGCTTTATTTTTTCCATAAAAGTATATTACATCTAATTTCAATAGCAACATAAAACAGGTAGATAAATGTGTGTAGTTGGTCCACCTTGTTCCTCTTCCTACATTTTTGTGTGTGCCTATATGCACATGACCAGGTTTCCATGAATGAAACATGTAGCAAAGCTTATGAACACAGACACTCACAGTTCATGAGACAGAAGAGCACTGGATTAAAAACACATCATTAATAGCATCAAATTGTCATTTTCCAAGGTTAGAAATATCTGGTAAAATGACCACTACTGAAATTACTAAATAATTGTAGTTGGAGGTCTCTCGGATGGCATTTGACAGCATTTAAACCTATTGGTATAGCTCATAAAATCAGGTAGAATATTGAATTATCTTTGTACATTTTAATCATTCAATATATTAAGTCAAACATTTTTCATGACGTTTTAATTACCAGAATATGTTAAAATAGTAAATATGTAAATAGTTATGCATATAAAAGTAAAAATATTAATATTCTCAGATAAGCAAAGGAAAAAGATAAATTAGCGGCAAAATGGCTATAAGATTATCATTTATAAGGTACTTGTCAAACTTAAGAGATTAATAACTAAAATAATACTTAAAATTACTTGAAATCTTACTGTTAAATTGCTCTAGCTTGACTGAGCCTTTTATTTCCTACAGATTACTAGTCAAATATTTAGAGAAGAAGCTACAAAGCTACATGATTCCCTTGTTTCTCTTTAAAATATAGTTTAAATAAAGTAGAAATGCCATTTTACTGATAGACCTCAAAAACCTGAAAATTACATGCAATCTGATTGAAAATTATGATAATAAGAAAGAGTTTTTCCAATACTAACAGATTTACTGACTAGTATAGTTTAGATTAAAAAAATATATTACTATTTCTTTTGGCAGAACCCAATGGGATGGGAACGTGAATGCCTTTTTCTTATAAAATAATCAGTGTATGATTGATTACACTTGTCCATACATGTCTGATAAATTTAAAGTTATGGTATCTCTAATTGCAAATCCAATACTTGATAAATGTTGTTCTGAAATTTAGTGACCTTTTATAATAGAAACATATTTCACACCATTCACTGTATTGTTGTTACTCATCAGAATATCCATTTCCACTCATTTGTATATGTGCTGCCATTGGGCAATATGCCATTACCTTCAACAAGTGGACTTAAACTACTAAATTTATTTTATGTAGCCAAAAAGAAATATAGAGGTAAGACATGCCAGATTCCTCTGGTTCACAATATTCATTGCAAGTAGAATGTTCTTTTGGCAAAGAAGGTCTGAGTAGAACAATGTATAATATGTTTTGGTTCATAGTGAACTAGGAAATGTCCTAGACCTTAGCAAAATCTCTGAATAAAACAAACTTCACAGGTTAATTCATGATATGAACCCAACAGAAATTAATTAATAATTGTGTATGAGCAACTATTATGCTGACATTTTATGCAACCATGCAAATCTATGCAGTATTGTCAGAGTAACAAGTTAAATTATACAGGTAGACTACTTATCTACAAAGATTAATGAGCAACTTCAAGCATTTAAGTTGTTTTTAAGTAAATGTTATGCAAATATGCTTGGATCAAGAATGAAAAACTAAACAAATATGCTAAACTTTCAAATAACTGCTAACATGATATGTTAATATCATACTCTGTGACCTATGATAAGTAGAAATCATGAATGTGCTCACATATTACAAAGACTGAATAAATCTACATATTTTAGTTCTCATTTTTTAAAGGAAGAAGTAAAATGAAATATAAATAGATAACTCACATATTGACATTATATATTATTTCAAAAATATTATTTTTACAGCTCTGTTGTTATAATTGGTATGCAGAAAACTGAATGAAGTTTATAAAATGGTATATTTTGACACCCACATACAACCATGAGTCCATCATCAAAATGACAAACAAAATGTTCTTCACCCCCCAAAGCTTTTATGCCTTTTTAAATCAGTCTTCTATGCCTCTCCCCACATCCTCCCAACACCTTGGGTCTCCCAGATAATCTGTATTTCACCTAATGTTGCTATAGATTAATTTACCTTACAAAAAATATTCGGGTAAGTGAATTTATACAGGATGTATTTTTCTTTTCTATTTCACATACTTATTTTCTATATTAGCATGCTGTTACATATATTAGTTATCCCTTTTTATTACTGAATCATTTTCCATGTTATACATATTATAATTTGTTTATCCACTCACCATTGATTAAGGTATTAGTTTTAAAAATAAATGTGCTATGAGCGTGTATATACAAGTCACTCTATGGCCATATGTTTATATTCTCTTCAGGTAAATATATAGGATTAAATAAGTATGCTATTTGATTTTAAATAGTAGGGGGTTATCAACAATTTTTTTATTGGTTTCTAGTTGAATTTCAATGTCATCAAAGAATATACTTTAAATGACTTAATAATTAATTAAGCTTTAATTTATGGCCCATAATATGGTCTGTTTTAGGAAATGTTGCAGGTGTACTTGTAGAAAAGGTGTATAAGGCTGATGTTGTATGGAGTGTTTTGCAAATGTCAATTAGATCAAGATAGATAATAGGATTATGTATGTATTTTATATGATTATTGATTTTCTGCTCGCTTCTTTGATCTAGTATTGAGAAAGCTGTATTCAAATTATCTCTATAATTAGTAATGTGTATACATATTTTCAGTTCCTTTAGCTTTTACTTTATGTAGTTTTAAATTCTGTCATTAGACACATATCTATATAGGATCATTATGCCCTCTTTATTAATAAAAACATGTTTTATTGTGGAATTACAGTGTTCATCCTTATCAATATTCTTTACTCTAAAATTTATGTTGCCTTATAGAGTTCCTTCAGCATTTTAAAAACTATTTGCCATTACAGTTGACATTTAATATCATTTTATATTAGTTTCAAGTATACAGAAAATGGTTAGACATTTATAAAATTTATGAAGTGATCCCCACTGATAAGTCTAATACTTACTTGGCACCATAAATAGTTATTACAATATTATTGACTGCTTTTTGCACTGTACTTTACATACCATGACTATTTGTAACTATCAGTTGTCTTCTTAATCCCTTCACCTTTTTCACCCAGCCTCACCATTGTCATAAAATCACTGTTGGCCTGATATATCCTTCTCCATTCTTTTATGTAATGTATATTTATACTTAATGTCTGTTTCTTAGTAGGCAGCATGTAGTTGAGTGTTTCTGTTTTTTAATCAATCTGACAAACTGTTTTGAAATGGGGTTTTTAGACCATTTATATTAGTGTGTTTATTGATATATTTGGCTTTAAATATATCAACTTGTTCTTCCTATCTTTTTCCTCCCCTCATCTGTTTCTGGTTCCCCTTTCCCTACTTTCTGCCTTGTTTTGGATTAACTGATTAACTTAGTATGTTTCATGATTCTGATTATTTCATTTATTGGTTTGTTATCTATTACTGCTTTATTGATTGCTAAGGTTTATAATTTACATATATAACTTGTCACCATCTATCTTAAAGGTATCTTAATTTTTCCATGTGCAAGATTCTTACATTATTATGTTTCTACGTCTCCTCTCCTAGAATTTATGTTATTATACTTATAATCTTAATTCTTCATATTTTATATTTTCTACACAATATTGCATTATTTGTAATTAAAAAGTAATCATCTTTTAAAGAGATTTGATTACTGTTTAAAATCTTATATACACAGTTACTATTAATAGTCTCATTTTTATATACCTAGATTTCTATCTGGTATAAGTTTACTTCTGCTTAAAGGGCTTCCTTAATATTCTTTATTGTGCAGATATGCTGATAGTAAATTTTTGGACTTCGTCGTGTCTTAATAAGTATATCACCTTGTTTTTGAGCAATATTTTCACTGAGTATGGAAATTTACATTAATGTTTTCTTTTGAGTTCTTTAAAGGTACTGGTCCACTATCTTCTCATTTGCATTGTTTATAGAAAATCAGTTATTATATTTAACTTTGTTGCTCTGTGAAAATGTTGTTTATCTAACTTTTTTATTTTTTATCACTGATATTTAGCAATCTGCTTATTATGTGCCTTTGTATAGTTTTAGTATTATTTATTTGTGTGCAGGTTAGAGGTGGATGGCTGTTAAACTCCTTGAATCTGTGTGTATATGGTTATCATAAAACTGAAAAATATGTTGGCCATTATTTTTCAAATATTATTTCTATTCCTACAATTCTCTCCTATTTCACAGAAATTCCGAGATATGTATTTCGGGCTACTTAAAGTGTCCTGTGGCTCACTGATGATATGCTAATTTTTAAAAATTCTCTTTTCTAGTTTCTGTTTTACTGTTATGTGTCAGAGAACTCTAATAAATATCTATTTACATTTTCAAGTTGACTAATCTTTTACTTTTCAATGTCATCTTTTGTTAAAAAAATACCCAGTATATTTTTTATTTTCAACATTGTAATTTTTATTTACATTTAATTCACATCTTTTTATACCTCCCATTTCTCAACATATTCAATCTCCTTTAACATATTAATCTCAGTCTCAATTGTCTTTATATCCTTGTCCACTAACTCTCACAACTATGCCAGTTCTGAGTTAGTTTGGATTGATTGATTCTCACTGAAGGAAGTCTTCTCAGCTCTGTCTTGATTTCCCCATTCCTGTCCTGCATCCTGCAGTTCATGCAAGACAGTAAATTAGGAAAATTGTAGGTATTACCTCATGTGTTTCCCATTTCTTATTTATTATTATTCTTGGCATGGAATCTATTTTCTTGAAAACCATTGTTTCATATATTTTTTCCAATTTTTTTAGTTATTTGAGGAAGAAGGCTAAAGCTGTTTCCTGTTACTCCATCTCAGTCAGAAGTGGAAATCATGCCTTTTATTATTTACCAAACTCAAGTTGAATTAAGAGCTTTGCTATAAAGAATATATTAATTTACCTAAAAATCTTTAACAACTTAGTTTCAACTATAGCAACATTGTATTGATATTTATTATTGGCAACTCCTTTTTTTATCAATTCCTTCTGATGTCAAATTTTTTTTAGAACTGTAAAGAACTAAACATCAGTCTTTATTGTAATGTACTTCAACATTCAAAAAGATGAGTAGTTATAACATTATTCCAAATGCCATTTCCCCAAATAATAGTGGCTTAATGCATATAAATCATTCTGTTAAGAGCAGGTGGAAACTTTGCCCAAAATATAATAAACATTTCTAATGGATATTGAAGAGATTCTGAGATAGTCACAATGTCAGAGATTAAGATCCTGAATAGAAAGCAAATTTTGGGATATAAAATCAACTCTGCAGTACTTTTGCTCTTAGAGCTTTCTTATAACCAAGATGCCAAACAAACTGAGCAAAAGTTGATTGTAAAGCTGAACGTTTTTGTTCAGCAGTCTTACAACAGTAAGAAACAAAAGTTGACCACAAAAATTCACCAAATATATTTTTGTATTAACACCTGTTTTTCACTTGGAATTTATGTTGTCTTATACACAGAAATAGGAGGGGATTGATACTCACCCTCTAGTTAGTTAAGTTCCTGATTGGAACTTGATGATCTGACCCTAATTTAGATCCCTGCTAGAGAATAATGTATTTTTTTTCTAAGGGTAAATGATAGTATCTAAAAGTTCTATTCTTTTTCAGATATAATAGCTGATATCTTATAAACATTTTGATAACAATTCCAAGATAGAAGACCACAATGGAAAAAATAAAAGGAAAAAATAGGACCCATAATACATGATCTTTATATTGGAGTTTTCAGATATAAAATGTAAAAAAATTATTAGTACATTCCAAAAGATAGATGACAAGATGGAGAAACTTATTAGGAAGGTAAAATCCATAACAAAAAAACAATAGAAACACTAAATATGAAATTTCAAACAGTAGAGACTGGAACTAGCATAAAGAGAATTAAGTAATAGGTAAATAGAAACTAAACAGACTGAAAGAATTAAGAAATTAAAATACGTAAAAGTGGAAGAAACCTGTGGGACATAGTGAAAGGTCTAACTTTTGTTTTGCAACTAGAAGAAGAACATTAGAAAAATGGGTCAGAAGCAGTAGTTAAAGAGATAATGGTTAGAAATTTTCCAAAATATTGGAAAGGTATTGCACCACATGTTGAAGAAGCCCTGAACATACAAAGCAACATAATAACCTAATATTAAGATCTCATAAAATCAACAATAAATATACAAACAATGCAAAATAAAAATAGGCAAATATGTATTTATAGTAACATCACAAAACATGAAATAAAATGACAAATAAATACATTAAAAGAGCACAATCCTTCATCATCAGGAAGCTCTAGGATGTGGAGCAACTGCATATATGAACATTATTGCTGGGAATTTAAATGGATACAAATACATTGAAAACTTTTTGCTATATGTAATAAAATTCAACATATGCATATTCTTTGAATCAGCAATTCCACTCATGAGTATATACAAAACGGGTGTATATGTGCACGCGTGTGTGACAAAAGAAACATTTAAGAATATTCATTTACAAAGACCCCAAGCTGGAAGCAGCTCAAATCTCCTACAACTGTATATGAGTACTGATGTTTGGTGTATTTTAAAAGTGAATATTATAAAGCAATGGCAATGCATAGAAGACTGCTACATGCAACAACATAGATGTACTTCTATGTATATATATGTATATATATATTTTTAAAAGAAGCCAGATATAAAATAATACATAGTGTATAATTCCATTTTCTTAGTTTAAGAACAGACAAAATTAATGAATAGTGACATAAATGAAGCTAAAATCTAACTTTGGGAAGTAAAAATAGGAAAGACTAGGAGAAGGTGTGGGAGGATATTGAATGTTGGGAACATCTTATTTCTGAATCTGCATGGTGTCCATATAGATGTTACCTTTGAACTAAAATCATACAATTTATTCATTTTATATAAATGTGTTATATTTCCATACAAATTGCTTAAAATAAATATATTACTTTTATGTGTTCTATTTCTATGAAAATTTCTGAAAAACAAATATCATTACCTTATATCTTTTCTGTGGCTCCTTGATCATTGATGTATACACAGCCCTGTCCTTTCATTATGATCATCTTCAGTAATAGGTAAAGTAAATTAATATTTTAGGAAAAAGTTTACATGTATACAATAGTTGGATGAAAACTTTTCCATGGAAAATGAACAAAGTCTCTATAAAAATTTTTCAGGTTTTTTTTTTGCTTAATCCCTTCACATTTTATAGCCAGCCCCCCATTCCCTCTCATCTAAAAGTTGTCAGTCTCTTCTCTGTATCTCTGAGTATGAGTCTGTTTCTATTTTGTTGGTCAGTTCCCAGATATAAATGAAATCATATGGTATTTGTCTTTTCTCTGACTGGCTTATTTCACTAATGTTCTCCAGGTCAATTTCCTTCTTTTTTATGGCTGAGTAGTATTGCATAGTGTAAAGGTACCATGGTTTTTTTTGTTTGTTTGTTTGTTTGTTTTTTTATCCATTCACCTACTGAGGAGCACTTGGGTTGTTTCCACAGCTTGGCTATTATAAATAACACCAAAATGAATTTAGGGGTACATATATCCTTTTGAATTAGTATTTCAAGTTTCTTCAAATATAATTTCAGAAGTGGAAATGCTGGGTCATAAGGCAGTACCATTTTTAATTTTTTAAGGTAACCCCAGGAGGGAGGGAGGAAAAGGTAAATGGGGCATAAGTCCTGGTGGAAGGAGATTTGACTTGAGAGGTGAACACAAATGAAGTGTTGTATACAGATGATGTGTTATAGAACTGTATGTACACCTGAAACATATTTTATTACCAATGTCACACCAAAATTTTCAATAAAAATGTCTTGTTTGTCTATTATTGTATTTTTCTGAACTAGATGTAAAACTGATGGAAGTATAAAAGCAAAAAGAGAAAAGGCAGGAAGGGGGATGCAAGGAATCCCCCTTGGGAATTAAGAAAGGAAAGGAAAGGAAATAAAGATAATGTAATACAAAAAACAGGTGTTAACTTATAGTAGAAAAATTGAATGAATTAAGAAAGCATTAAAGAAATGAGATAGGAAAGCCAGAAAATTTTCTGTTCAGTTATTTTTAACTAAAATTTAGTACTAGTTATATTTTGTATAGTTATCTATGCAGCTATAAACTCTGTAATGATTACTGTTTTTCATTTTATACATGGTTATGTGACACTGGCTTGTAAATAAATCTAATCAGTAAATCACTTCTACTATCTCATAGTCCTTTTTTTAAGCTGTTAAAAGACATGGAGGAAGTTTAATATTTTTGTTTTTTCTGTTTTATTGTATTTTTTCCATTATTATTTATCCAACTTATACTCCCCTCCACTCTGCAATCACCACACTGTTGTCCATATTCATGATCCTTTTTTCTTTTTGCCAGACCCAACCACCCACTAAACCCGCCATAGCTGTCATCCTGCTCTCTATGTATAAGTCTGTCTTTATTTTGATGGTTGGTTCAATTTGTTCATTAGATTTCAAATATGAGTGCAATCATGAAGTATTTAACTTTCTCTCAGTGAAATAAATTTGCATTTCTGTAATGATTAGTGATGTTGAGTATCTTTTCACATGTCCACTGGCCATCGGTTTGTACTCTTTGGAGAAGTGCCTATTGAGGATCTTTGCCCAATTTTAATTAGATTATTTACATTTTTGGTATTGAGTTTTATAAGTTCTTTATAAATTTTCAATATTAATACTTTATAAAATGTGTCAGTGAACATGTTCACCCATGCAGTGGGTTGTCTTAATTTTCTTGATGGTTTCCTTTTCTGTGTAAAAATCTTTTTCATTTGATGCAGTCGAATTTGTTTATTTTTTCTCATTTCCCTTGCCTTAGTAGGCATATCAGATAAATATTGCTACCAGAAATGTCTGAGATTTCCCTGCCTATATTTTCTTCTATGATTTTTATGATTTTAGTTCTAACATTTAAGTCTTTATTTTATTTTGAATTTATTCTTGTGTGTTGTGTAGGAAAGTGGTCTAATTTCACTTTTCTGCACATATCTGTCCACTTTCCCAACACCATTTATTGAATAAACTATTTTAATCCCATTGTATGTGCTTGCTTCTTCTGTTGAATACTAAATGACTACAAAGGTGTGAGTTTATTTCTGGGCTGTCTATTCTTTTACATTAATCTATGTGTCTGTTTTTATTCTAGTACTATACTGTTTTGATACTATGACCTTATTGTACAGTTTTATATTAGGTAGTGTGATTCTTCAAACTTTTTTCTTCTTTCCTATGATTGCTATTGTTATGTGGGAACTTATAGGTTCCATATAATTTTTAAAAATGTTTGTTCTAGTTTGATGAAATAAGTCCCTAATATCTTGATTGGAATTGTGTTGAATCCATAGATTGCTTGGGTAGTACTAATATTTTAATGATGTTAATTCTTATTATCTATGAGTATGGTATTTGCTTCCACTGATTTGTATCTTCAATTATATCTCACTTCAGGACCTAATAATTTTCTGAGTACAGGTCTTTAACATCCTTGGTTCAATTTATTCTTAGATATTTTATCCTTTTAGCAATCATGAATAGGAATGTTTTCTTAATTTCCCTTTCTAACAATTCATTATTGGTATATGAAAATGAAACTTTTTTCTGAATATTAATTTTGTATCCTACTACTTTGCTGGATCCATTTATCAGTTATAGTAGAATTATGGAATGCTAGTAGAATTCCACTTTCTTTGTGGAATCTTTAGGGTTCTCTCTATACAGCATTATGTCACCTGTAAATAATGACAGTTTTATGTCATCCTTTCTAATTTGGATGCCTTTATTTTTTCTTCTTCTCTCATTGCTATGACTAGGACTTCCAGTGCTAAGTTGAATAAGAGAGTTAAGAGCAGACATCCTGTCTTGTTCCCAGTTTTATGGGGAATGGTTGTAGTTTTTGCTCATTGAGTAGGATGCTGGCTTTGTGTCTTTCATATATGGCCTTTACTATGTTTAGGTATGTTCCTTTTATTTTCACTTTGCTGAGAGTTTTCATCATAAATGAGTCCTGAATTTTTACCAAATGCTTTTTATTTCTATTGATATAATCATGTGTTTTTCCTTCATTTTCTTTATGCTGTGTATCATATTTATTGATTTATTATTATTGTATTAAACTTGAATTCCCACAATAAATCTCACTTGGTCATGGTGTGTGATCTTTTTGATTTGGTTTGCTAATAGTTTGCTGACAATTTTAGCATCTATATTTATCAGGGTATTGGCCTATGATTATCTTTTTTTTTTTTTTTGGTAGTGTCTTTATCTGGTTTTGGAATTAGGATATTGCTGGCCTTCTAAAATTAACTTGGGTGTCTTCCTACCTCTGAAATTTTTTTTGAAATAGTTTGAGGAGAGGTGTTAGTAAATGTTTGGTAAAATTCACCTGTGAGGCTATTGGTCCAGGGCTTTAACTTTGTTAGGAGTTTTTTTATAGCTTCTTCAATTTCATTTAGTGCAATCTGTCTATTCAGATTCTCTGATTCTTCTTGTTTTAGTTTTGGAAGATTATACATTTCTAGAAATTTATCTATTTCATACAGATTGTCCAATATGTTCATATATAGTTGTTTATAATATTTTCTTACAATCCCTTGTATTTCTTTGGTGTCAGGTGTTATTTCTCCTTTTTCATTTCTGATTTTATTTTATTGGGTTCTCTCTCTTTTTTTCCTGTTGAGTCAGTTAAAGGTTTGTCAATCTTGCTTTTCTTTTCAGAGAACCACCTCTTGGTTTCAGTGAACTTTTGTATTGTTTTCTTGACTCTATTTTGTTGATTCCTACTCTGATCTTTATTGTTTTCTTCCTTCTACTCACTCTGGGCTTTGTTCGATGTTCTTTTTCAAGATTCTTTAAGCATAAAGTTAGTTTTTCTTTTAACTTGGCTTTTTCTTGTTTCTTGAGATAGGCCTGCAATGCTATCATTTTCCCTGTTAGGATTGCTTTCCCAGTGTCCTACAGATTTTGGATTTTGTGTCCTCATTTTCAATTGTTTCAAGGTATCTTTTGATTTCTTTCTTGATCTCATTGTTGACGTATTCATTGTTTAATAACATGTTATTTAACTTCCATGTCTTTGTGTTTTCAGTGTTCTTGTTCCGATTTCTAGTTTCATAGCATTGTGGCCAGAGAAGATACCTGATATTACTTAAATCTCCTTAAATTTATTGAGACTCATTTTGTGTCCTAACATGGTTTATCCAAGAAAGTGTTCCATGTGCACTTGAAAAGTATTTATGTTCTGCTACTTTCAGGTGAAATGCTCTGAAAATATCAGTTAAATCTATTAGAGCAAGTGTGTCATTTTAGACCACTACCTTCTTATTGATTTTCTATTTGGAACATTTACCCATTGAATATAATGGGGTATTAAAATTCCCTACTATAACTATATTTCTGTAAATCCTTCCCTTTATTTTGATCAAGATCTGTTTTACATATTTAGGTCCTCCTATGTTGGGTACATAAATTTACTAGGGTTATATCTTCTTGTTGGATTGTTCCTTTTATCAATATGTAGTGTCCTTCTTTGTCTCTTAGTATAGCTTTTGTTTTAAAGTGTGTTTTGTTAGATACAAGTATTGCTATCCCACCTTTTTTCCTTTACATTTGTGTAAAATATCTTTTATCATCCCTTTACTTTTAGAGTGTGTCTATTTTTTGTTCTGAGGTGGTTTTTTTGGAGGCAGCATGTAAGGAACTGTTTCACGTGGCTTGGAAATGTAGCTCAGCCCCCACATGGAAAAACAGTGAGTAATGAGTCGGCAGACAGTACCATGCCCGTGGAGAGGTTTTCCCATGGGGAATCAGGTCTGCATTGTACCTTTACCACTGTGAGGTTTGCTTTTGCTAAAACTCCCTCACCCTGAATTGAGGCAGCAAGGGCTTACTGCAGCTTCCTAAAATATGAGCTAAACCTCTCAAGTATGGAATATAAGGAGTCCAACCACTTTTCCCTTTACATTTGCAAATGTCTTTCTTTGATGTAATTAGCAACATCCTCTCCCTTGTTGTCTGTAAAAGATAACCACCTAATTTGAACCTGTGCATAGTAAATGAGGACTCCCCTTGATGTAATGTACTCAGAAAAACAATAAAAGCCTTTCCAGGTCGGGGTCAGGGCCCTCTCACTCACTTAGAGAGTGGCCATGCAGTCCCTTTATCTCCTCGGGATTTCTGTGGTACGTGTGTATTTGTCTCACAACCGCAGCACATGGATCCTGCTGGCCAGGATCTGCATCAGTAGCATATATATGGGTCTTGTTTTCTTATGCAGCTAATGTCTTTTGGTTGAAGCTTTTAAGCCATTTACATTTAAGGTGATTACTGGTAGATATATTTTTATTGCCATTTTATTTTAAACTATTTTTCCCTTTTTTTCTTCTTAAAACAAGCCCTTTAACATTTCTTGCATTGTTCATTTGGTGTTAACAAACTCCTTTAGCTTTTTCTTGTCTGGGAAGCTCTTTATTTATTCTTCAGTTTTAAATGGTAGCTTTGATGGGTAAAGTTGTCTTGGTTGTGGGTCCTTGCTTTTCACCACCTTGAATATTTTATGACAATCTCTTATGGCCTGAAATGTTTCTGTTGAGAAATCAGATAGCAGTCTAATCGGAGCTCCCTTGTAGGTTACTCACTGCTTTTTCTCTAGCAACTTATAGGATTCTTTCCTTGTCTTTAGCCCTACAGATATCATGGATCATCTGAGAGATACAAACAAACTTTTCTAATTATTGTTACAAGTATTTGTTGCATGAGTTCAAGATCATAACTAGCTATGCATTGGTACATGACTAATGTTAAGTCATAATGTTAAGCCATCTGTTTGGTTATAACATATGTTTCATAAGGTTGTGTGATATGGTATGTGATATTCAATAGTATATCAGATCAGAGAGATACAAATAAAAACATGTTCAGTTCTCTACATGTGTGCATAAACACTTTATATAATGAAAACTTCTTCAATTTAAAACAGAAATTGAAGGAAATTTTAGGAAATTTTAATGACAGAATAGATATGGCTCCCTCAAAAAACAGAAAAAGAAAAAAAGTACTAGGTGCTATGCATCCAAAATGAGTCAGTTATCAGTATATGTATGCAAGTGTTTGAGAAGTATTTATTCCTTAATCATAGCCATTTACTTTGCCTGACTGTTATAAACATTTTGCAAAGCTAACTATTGAAAATTCTGATTAGTTAATGTTAAAGACTTGTTTGTATTTTATAGCAATATTCATATTTCCATTATTTAAACAGAATTTTTTTATTCTTTGATTTATATTTCTTTGTTAAATAATCTATATATTGTAGGTGAAAATAAATAAAAACAATGTATTTTGCTATACAAATATAATAAACGCAAAATTGCAGTGTTTTTTATTTTAACACATATTAGTAATAAATGTGTCTTTCAAAGACATGTGACCTATATTCAATTTTTTTAGAAGATTTTATTTATTCATTTTTAGAGAGGGAAGGGAGGGAGAAAGAGAGAAAGAGAGAAACATCAATGTGTGGTTGCTGGGGGCCATGGCCTGCAACCCAGACACGTGCCCTGACTGGGAATCGAACCTGCAATGCTTTGGTTTGCAGCCTGAGCTCAATCTACTGAGCTACACCAGCCAGGGTTCTATTCAATTTTTTTGATCATGACCTCTACTGGGTTAAACTTTGTCATTTTAATTATGATTTCTCTTGGCGTGGTCATTCTGGTACATCTTGTTTGGGAGTCTCTGTGCTTCCTAGACTTGTGTATCATTTTTTCTTCACCATATTAAGGATGTTTTGGTTATTATTTATTCAAATATATTCTCAATCTCTGTCTCACTCTTTTTTTCCTCCTGATATTCTCATGATGCAGATGTTGTTACTTTTCATGTTATCCCAAAGAATTCTTAAGCTCTCCTCATTTATTTTTATTTTTTTATTTTTACTGATTTGCTTGGGTGCTTTTTATTCTATCTTCTCTTCAAAATCACTTATTTGATCCTCTGCTTCATGTAACCTACTATTTACTACTTCCAGTGTATTGTTTATTTTGTATACTCATTCTTTACTTCTGATTGGTCATTTTTTATGGTTTCTATGTGTTTAAAAATTACAGTGAGGATCCTTATGATCATTACTTTAAATTCTATATCTGGTAAATTGTTTTCCTCCATTTCTTTTGTTTCTTCTATAGAATTATCTTGTTCTTTCATCTGTGGTATGTCTTTGTCTTCCCATTTTGGCTGCTTCATTGTATTATTTTCTATGTATAAGGTAGATCTGCAAAGACACTTGTGCAGAACTATGTTGGACACTGCCTGTGACTGGCCCTGGGAACTTGTTAGGAACTATCAGCAATCCACAGCATATGGCTCACTCTACTGGGCCTGTTTTTGTGCAGAAAGAACCAGACTGTGCACGAAGGCCAGCTTTCACCAGCACCAGGCCTGGGGAAGTGTCAGCTCAAGTCAGAGCTCCCAGAGATCCAGCTTCACTGTTAGGATTAATCACTGGAATAGCCTACAGCTGTACTTAGCAACTGGCTTAGACTCTATAGGATGGGACAAGAAGGATTCTTGTGGGTGAAGATATTGCTTCCTCTCAGGTTGATGGCACCTGGAGGGGAGTGCTTTGCCCAAGAAAGATGGCTTCTGCAATATGGAAAATGACTCAGCATAGGGATCCTGGAGGGTGATCCTTCAGCAATCTCCCAAAAGTCCTTATTCCCAGAATCTCCTCTTATATCTCTAGTTCACTTTGCCCTCTCTCTGTCAGAACCCAAGGTAAGTGACTGCAAACAATTTTTTTTTGTATCAGCCCTTAAGAGACTCACTGCATCTCTAGTTATGTCTACCTGGAAGACAGAAGCCTCCCTGCTTTTCTCAGATAGATCTTATTTGGGTTTTTTTCCAAGTTCTGGTGCTATAGTCTGGGGAGCCACCTTGTGTTTTAGACATCACACTTCTCAGGGGGAAGCTTCTGGAGCTGAAATATCCTTCCAGAACTTCAGTTGCCGCCCATGGATGCCCAGCCAACCCTCTAGCACTCCCTATTGATTTCACTGGGATGCAGTAGTTTCTTCCATATGTTCTTGGTTATAAGGCATCTAGCCAGCTATTGTTCAGTTGGTTATCAAAATTATTTTTCTTTAATTTGTTGTAATTCCAATATGGTCCTGGGAGGTTTTGTAGCTTCCATGTACTCTTCAACCATCTTGGGTCCTCTAAAGTCCTTTGATAAAATTTCTTTCAATGCCTCACTTTCCAGATGTATCTCTCAGCCCATATTTTAAATTAAAATTTTCTTTTTGCTGGGGTTTATTTCTTACAAAGTTTTAATGAAATTATGCTCAAACTTTGTAAAACTATCTAAATATGTCTAAGATATAGACATATTTCCCCTTATATTTTTAAGCTGTGTATTTTTAAGCTTTTTTTCCATGTGTTATTTTTTTCAGTGTTGATTGCACTATATTTCATGGGGAGTTGATATTCCTGTAAAATTTCAAAACCCCTAGCTTTTAATATTAGTAATTAAATATATTCAAATAAAAGTTTGTGGGATTTTTATATATGTTATAAAAGTATTAAATATATGTGTGATTTAATGGACAAATTTAAGTACAAATATTGTATATATACCAATGCACATATAATACTTAGCAGTAAATATGAGGTCTGTTCAGAAGGTATCTAGCCATGTAATATGAAAAATAGAGACATTTATTGAAGAAGATATAAGATACAAGAAACATTGTACATAGGATAGTGATGTCTCTGTCCCCTTCAAACTAGGCACTTTGGGATCTCACACAGTTCTCCTAATTGCTATAAGCTGCCCCATCATATTTTCCTAAGTCTCATCAATGATCTGAAATCTCTCCCTTTCAAAGTTGACTTTAGTTTTGGGAAAAGCCAGAAGTCACCAAATCAGGGCTGTTGGGGGGCTGAATCACCTGGGTGATTTGATGTTTCAACAAAAACTCTGCACCAGATGAGATGGGTGAGTGGGCGTGTTGGTATGATAAAGCTGCCAGTCACAAGTTGCCCCTAGCTGTGACCTTCTGAATCATCCAAATGGTTCCCATGGAGGAATGTTCAAGTCTAATGCAAAATTTAATGCATATTTCTTGCTCTACTCAGTCATTTTAAATGTGATGACCACACAGAACACATGCTCACTCATTGGGGTATTACTGCCCCCACTGACTAGCACAGTGAATTCATCATTGCCCACGCATATTCATTCTAGTCCACTCTTCTTGGTCGCCATACCAGATACATCAATGTTGCAAACCTTTATTATTATATTAACAGTGGCTGGAGTTCTTTGGGACAGACTTTGTATATCCCTAATAACAAAACACACCATGATATGTAAACAATGATTTAAGAAAGGAAGCAATTATATCTATATTTTAACATAAAAGTTTTACCTGCAATATGCAAGAACATTTTATTGCTTCTAAGTGAATATCTAATTGACACTAAGGAATGTATTCTACATATTTTAGTATTTCTAATAGCAGGATACATGTGACAATTACAACAATTATAATAGTCTCATGACAGAGCTGTCATTTTATGCCATGTATGACCTTGGTCTTACCTTTTCATATTGTAATTATTTCAACTGAGTCATGCACATTATTGAAACTACACATGTCAAATTTGAATACCATTTAAAATGTTTTTTTAAAAATGTTCAACTCTGTTTTGGCATTGAAACACAAAGTGTTATTGTATATGCAGAGGCACAAAAGTAGAACTTTAGGGCATAAATAAGACATTAGTGAAGTAAATATTCATCGTAGAATTGCATGGGCTGCAATTCTAAATTTCTTGAAAGCAACAATGAAATACTTTATGGGACTTGAGGAGGGAAGACACTTTCATGTAGAGAAGCTGTCTTATTGTATTATTCCAAAACATGCAAAAGTATTATCCATTATACTGTCCTTGGAAAAATATGAACAAAGGGAAATTACCAAATCCTTAGTAATATTTGAACATTTGAATGAGAGAGAGAGAGAGAGAAAGAATGAAACACTACTGTAAATGATTTATATAGTGTTTAGGTTATCAGCTTGTTAGAACATCCTAGTGATTTTGTACAGAGCAGCTTAAATTTCAGGAACAAGAAAACAACTATGAATAGAGTCAAATCAAATGCACTTATGTAACTCCAGCATCAACATTTGAAAAAATGGTGTTCAGTGGCTTGGAGGAAAAGGGTAGGACAATAAAGTACTTTCCTGAAAATATTACTGATAGCCAATGTGTTTCAAAGTGTAAATACTTGCATTATATGGAAACACATGAAATTGTTGACTATATTAGAAAAATTAAAAAAGAAGATTTGGCTAAGAATGAGGGGAAATTTTTTTAAAATTTCTATTCAATTTTAATGTGTGTGTGTATATACATATACATACATATATGTATGTATACATTTGGAGAAAATGTATACATACATATATACACACACACACACACACATATATATATACACACACACACATATATATATATATACACACACACATATATACACACACACACACATATATAATCTACATTTTCTCCAAATTAGTGTATTAAAAACATCTTATTCATATGCATAAGCTTATTTAATAATTGTTATATTTTTATCCAAAATAAAGGCAAATCTTTAGAAAACATATGCACTAAGACTCTTAGAGGAACACGCACTTGTGAAAATTTGCAAAAACAAGATACGGGCAGAAACATGGGCTCCCCTTGTCCCTTGTATGTCAGGACAGAACACAGTGATTTAGCCAAGCTGGATGTCAGAGTGCAGGAGAGACTCAGACTTTGGGGCTTTTAGACTCATAGTTAAGGAAATACACTTTGTTCCCTTGCAAGAAGCAATTTATAAGATTTGATTACACATGATACAGCAGAAGCATGGGTCCTGTTCTACATTGAAATCTCAATACTCATGGTTTGGGGAATATTGGTTCCTCTCCCAAATAATCATAAGCCTGCGATCTGTGCCTTGGGATTGTAGCAGAAAAAAATATGACAAGTCTGTCATCAGCATTCATGTGGGAAAAAGATCATTGTGTTATTCCTTAATGTGCATTTTTCTTCTCTTACATCATGTTGTATTTTATGATTAAATGCATCTTGGAATTGATAAAATGTGATGACTGAAGCAGTTGTCCATTTTGTTTCCCCATTGAGGAACATTTTTAGTTCTATGGCTACTGTTTTCAATATTGAATTATACTCACAGACATATCAGTACTGTTCTACACTTGTCCCAGAAAATAGTAATAGATGTAAGGGAGAATATATAATATACTTTTTCTCTTCATATATCACTGCATACAATGTAATACATGTTAGCATTTAAGCAACATTTGCTATCTTTGGCTATCTTTTAAATAAAACAGGGAATGACTGAAGCTTACGATTAACAACATCAAATTTAATATTTATTAAATTAGTGTGTATTTATCTAAACTATTTCCCTATTATACACATTTTGAAAAATTGAAATGTTTTCTTGCTTTTAACATTTTAAAGATAATTTTATTATGCTGTTTTGACATTCTCAAATCTGGTAAGAAAGTCCTTACAGTGATTCAATCTAATTCTTTAATGTTTTCCTCTGATAATAAAGAAAAATATTGATATGTTTAATAAGGTATGCCTAGTAACATCACTTATATTACATTATGTTTTTATCAGTAAAATGGTGTCATCTCTGAATCCAGGATAAAAGATCTGAAAATATTAATGGTATTTTCTGAGGCTGCACCTAAATTGAATTAACAAATAAAAGAAGCATTCTCCTTGAAATCCCCATTATTGTTTCAAATAAAAGGAAACTGTTAATATCTGAATAATTTTCTCAAAATTCTTTTTAGCTCTGATATGCATCAGTCAGATGAGAGGATTATAGAACTTATTAATCATTCACTAGTCTATTCATGATTCTTTGAAAATATAGTTTAGTCCTTTAAATTTAAAACAGTTCAAGTTTTTCCAAACCATTCTGCCTTATATATATATATATTACTAATATTTTGGTGCTTTCTGTTGTTAACCTACAAGATCCAGTTTGGTCATTCATTACCACTTAATTCTTTGGGTAAACAGATAATGGTATTGATGGTCTCACATACTTAAAGGCAGGTGAGAGCACAGTTGCTTTTCCTCACAAGTGAGACACCACTTATCACAATAAAAAGAAATCTAATATTAAATTCTGACATAAATAAAAACAGATACTAACAATTTTCCCTAAAAATTATGTTACTCCATCATATAAGCTTAATGAAAACTCAGCTATCTACTCTAAAAGTAATTTTTAAAGATTACTATAGGCAGATGTGGAAACACTAAATTTTAAGATTCAGATAATCTTCCAGGCCAGCCATGTGATAGAATCCTCTGTTCATGGTCAAATTGGTCAGGGTTCTAGGCCTGTGACCTAAAACCAGAGAGTGAGAAAAGTTCAGTGTTTATATTTTCTAGCACACTCAGTATTTTAAATTTTCTAGTTATATTATCAGCCCCTGGGATAGATATGTTGTGAATAATTACAGCAAATGGTTGCTATAGAATCTTTCATGGATATTACTTGTCAGTTTCGTAAATCTGAAGAGCAATCATCTTTGTCAAGCCATCATTCGGAGGACTTGGGGGCATTAAGAAAACCTTGTTACACAATGCTTTCATGTTCTTTAAATATCATATTTAGGAGAATATCTGACTAAATCACATTTATTATTAGTTGAGCTAATAAATTATGGCAGCCACAACAAGAAATTTTTTAGTGGTGACATAGAAAAGACCTTACCTAATAACTGACTGAGTGATACAATTCATGAAATATCACACAAACTTACTCTTGACAGGAAAATTTTCTTTGCATTTAAACCAGTATTTACCTCAGTCAGTAATAAGTGCCTCAATAGGAGTGTCAAATGACAATTCTGCATTTAAATATACGTGGTCTGGAGAACTGTAGGAAAATAGTACTATTTATATGATTGGTGAATCTTCTTTAATATCCCCTGAAAAAAAATAAGAAGAAAAATTGGACAGAACAGCTAAATTAGCAGAACTTAGGGATACATTATTCCAACTGCCAAACAAGACTGGAAGGACTGAGAACTACACTAGGTAACTATAAGAGGAGGAAGCAGGAGACATAAGACTTCTGGTTGTTCTTTAACAACCAGGGGAAATTCTACAACCACCAAAAAGTACTTACTAGAAAACATAGCAGGTGAAGATGATGACAACAGTTGGAACTTAGGTGATTGTATGGATCTAATACATGAGTGAGTACAAGGGAGAGCCTTATAACTGGAGACTCCCAGAGTCCTATACTTTCTTCCTTTTTACTAAAACCTCAGAATTAGAAGATACTGGTGATGGTAACATTTTAGTTAATTAGAACAAGGTCATTAGAGTAAAACAATTATGAATTAAGGAAAATTGTGGTAGAGTACAGCAGAATGTCTCAGGAAGTATATCATTTATTCTATTACTCTGCAAAACCAAGAAGAGAGGAACATTAAAACTCAGAATGCCAGAAAAATAATATTAATTCAATTATTTCTCTAAAACAGCGATTTTCAACCATTGTGCCACAGTGCACCTGTGTGCTGCAAGAAATTTTAAAACATGCAATGCCTGACTATTTATGAGCACTAACCTCCTTCCCCTTCTATTGTAAAATTTTAAAAAAAGGTGACAACAGCCACACAAAAATAGCCACCCCCTGTGAATGAACCAGGTGTACCCATTTTCTGTCAGATCAGCAAAAAGTCTATTTTTGGTGTGCCACCAATTTAGTAATTAGTTCATGCATGCCATGAGATGAAAAAGTTGAAAATCATTGCTCAAAAAGAACAAAAACACTTCTCACATTAAAAAAGAGTAAGAGAAATGTATTCTGATGTAATTTCATAAAATTTTAACAAAGGAGAAAAGACAATGAAGAGAAGAATAACACTTCTCTGATCAATTAAAAAATACTAAGGGGTGTACAATTATGGGAAAGAAAGTTTTATAATGTAATAAAATAAATTAAGAAAATATAGAAGCAATAAAAACAAAAATTACAAAAACACATAAATTGGTTGACTGGGTAAAAGGAATATTTGAAAGAAGATGTGACATAACTCAGGAAAACAGTATAATGAAATGTAAACATTTATAACAAATGTAATGACTAAGCCAGAAGAAACTCAGAAATACATAAATTCAAAACAAGTTTCAACAGCACAAAAATTGAGAGTAGTAACATTTTAAACATTAAGCAGCATTATTTAAAATAGTCAAGATTTGGAAGCAGCCCAAGCATCTATCAGTAGTTGAGTAGATTAAAAAAAAAGAGTGGTAGTATATTTGCATAATGGTGTACTACTTGGCCATAAAAAATAAGATCTTACCATTTGCAACAAGATGGGTAGACCTGTAGAGCATTATAATACATTAAATAAGCCAGTTAAAGACAAACAAGTATCATATTTCATACATATGTGAAATCTAACAAAATAAACTAACAGAATGAAATAGGCTCATGGCTAGATACTGATACATGTAGGTGTCAGAGGGGAGGGAGTTTGAGGGGCTAGGTGAAAAGGGTGAAAGGATTAAGCAAAGAAGAAACAAAACCCTCAGACACAAGGAAAGTATGGTGATTACCAGAGGGACATATGATTGGGGGAGGTAGAAGAGAGTATGGGGGGATAAATGGTAGTGGAAGGAAGCTTGACTTGGGGTGGTGAGCACAGAATACAATATATAGGTGATACATTATAGAACTGTACAACTGAAACCTATATAACTTTATTAATCAATGTCACCCTACTCAATTCAATAAAAAAGTAAAATCTAAAAAAAAAAAACCACTAAAATAGAAATGATATTTTTGGGATTGGAAAAAAAAAAGAAACTGATCCGACAATGACCCTGACCCCTATAGATGCTCATTTTGATGAATCAGCATATTAAAGTATAGACCTGGAAATCTGATGAGTATTCTATTGAGAGCCTACCCAAGACTGCCCCTAAAATTTCTGCCTTTAGAAAACAAAAACTCTTAAGACAAATGACCCTGTGTGCACTTTCTCTTGTAATGACTATGCCTCCCCCCTTGCTTCCTCAGTTGTATGGCTTTGTTTTCTTTCTCTTAAGGTTGTAAGATTCCAAGGAAACTTGCAACCAGGGAAGCAGTGGCAACTTGTTCTGGGCTAACCCCCTGAACCTTTCTCCAAAGTCCCACTTTTTGCCTGTGTAACTTGTCTCCTGCGTCCACAAAGCCCAGCTGACTCCCTTATTTTGCCTCTGTGACTTGCTTTCTACAGGGTCAAGGCAACTATACCTAGGCTCAACTATTTTTCACGTTTCCAAAATGCCATGGAGCTCTGCCTAGGATCAATCTCATTGCTATTCTCTTGCCTCTTCTATCATAAGCCCTTCCTTTATTTTATTTTCCCCAGCTTTAATAAAAACACACTAAAAATAACCTGGACTTGTTTTGTGAATACTTTCCTGCAAGATGTTAAGAACCTCCACATTCCAGACGATGTTGGGGTAGTCCCACCTTGGTTTCCCCCAATTCTGGTGACATCAATATGTGATTTTTTAATTTGTTTGTTACTTCCTTCCACTAAATATAAAAGTAAAGAGAATTGTGTTCTTGTTTCCCCTTTTTATTGCTTCCTCTCAGTTCCTAGATAGGACCTGGAACAATGTTAACATTCAATAAATATTTTTTGTGTTTCCCTTTCATTTTCCTTCACATTTATATTCATATATATTTGCAATTATCTTGCATATAAAATATTCATATTTTCTGTTAAATATTATATTCATTTATTAATCAAACCACACAACATTTAAAATGATAATTTTAAATGACTGCTTATTATTCTTTTTGAGTGCTATAAACACTGCTATTTCTGGACATACAATTTATTTCTATGTTGTATATTACTATACTAAGATTTATAATAAATATATAATTTAGCATCTCTTTGCATATGATTTTACCTTTTTAGCACTGTTTATTATTTTTAGCACTATATATTTTAGAATAAATGAAATGACAAAATCAATCCATCTAAATATTCTTATGAGCTTTGATTCACAGCAACCAATTCCTCTCAGAAAGAGTTTTACCAATTTAACTGGGGTGATATAATGCAAATTTAATTCACTCAAAGCATTCATAGCTGAGTAGATGGTTTTCTTACTTTAGCACATGTCCTCTCAATTATCTCTACCAATGAGAGCAGAGAAACATCTATTTTATTTCCCCATTTGGTGGGTGACAGTGGAGTCATATCAGGTATGGAAAAAGTCACACCTAAGATACAGCTTTCATTTACTTAACTACTGCGAGGTCTTCAGCATTGAATGCAAGATAGAGTTAGAGCTCTTTAGAGATAGAAGGAAAATTCCACAGGCACAAAATAGCTACCAGATGATAGATAATAAGTGGCAATTACACAGATAACTTTCTGCCTTGAGATGCCCCATGTAGTTTCATTATTTGGAAAAAATTTCCAAGCCTTGCAGCTTTTCTAAGAGATACAAGATAGATGTTTTCACTTTTTTTGTCCTATAGTTCACAATTTTTCTTAATTTTGAATGATGTTCCAAGAGAATACCTACCAGGCCTCCCAGTTAAGAGCTGATCAAATAAAGTGTGAGCCTTTGCAAAAATAAATGAATGAATGAATGAATGAATAAATAAACATTAGAATAAATGAGAAAAGAGCTAAAACATATTAAGAAAAAAGAGAAAGTTATGAGATAAGCAAAAAAGTTACAATGTATATATAAGAATATCTGAATAAGAAAACAGAAAAGAATAGAATATAATGAATATTTAGCCACAATTTAAGAAAAAGTTACTGAAATAAAAATGAATTTGAAATTATACAATAGCATGTACTATATATCTGGAACAAACCAATTCAGAATAAAAGAAGAAACAAATGAGATATATTAAAATAAAAGTTATAAACTTAAAAAATCTATGAAGTATTAAGGAAAAGTTTAAGTCATTTATAAATAACAAAATCAAACTGATTGTCATCACACTTTTGACAGAAATTTATACTAGAAAAAATGGAGTAACACACAATGTGGGAAAAGAGAGTTTACAGTTGTGGGTATGTGGAACACAGAGTTTACTCTTGTATTATTATTTACTTAATTATTATATTATTTACTTGTATTATTTGTCTTATTGTTATATTTTATACATTTACTTATAATTTATCTTTTAGACAATGTTTTTTCCATACAAATGACTGCAAACTTACTTTTGCCCATCTTGTATGGAAGATACTCAAGGAAAAGAATATCAGTAAGAGATACTATATAAGGGTATGAAGACCTTAAAGCACAACAAATGCAATCAAATATGCAAAACATATTGGGATGGTATTCTTATGAACTTTTTATGAAGAATAAAATTTTGTCAAGAAAACGACCCATGGCAATTCCACATCAGTAATGATGACAAACATTAAATGCACATTTATCTTTAGAACAAAGTTTCAATTATGGCTACATGATAGAGAATAGATTATATAATTGTGGTAGTTTCTGCTAATTGCATTTATAGTACAAAGTTTGTCACAAGACTATAGATATAGTACACTGTGAAAACTGTTGAGATAATAAACTCCACACATCAGATTATTGGGAAGTACCACAGACTTAGCTGTTATATGTGCCTTGTGTTAAACTTCAATGATGGTCATTAACAGGTTTATATTGGGAAATAAGAATATCAATCTAAATTTATTTGGTGAAATATTGGAGAAAGGCCTTCTTAAAACATGTGCATAGGCTATTCCTGTACTTCCAGCCTGCTAGGTTAAGAAACAATGCACAAAAGGACTTGGATTAGTACATCAATATTGGCTTCATTTAAATGGATAACTTTCTAGTCAGCTCCAAAATACAAACTAGTAGAAAAATTATTTAAAAAATCAAATGATTTTATATATCAGGCATTTCTATAGCATATTCTCCTGAAGTTTTCTAAAGATGATTACATGCCAGGAATAATTACTAATTTTTAGCTAAAGAATTCCCAAATCCACTTAAAAGAACACTCTGTGGCTACTGTAAATGGAGGGAAGTTACCTTATGTGGGAGGCAAAAGACAAAAGAATACCAGGATTAGAGTATGACCAATTTACATATAACAATTCATACTCTAAAAAATGACAAAAAATTGTTTAATATTATGAAAATGCCCAGGCAAGAATGACTTTGGATCAATTGCTTTGTCAATTTGTATGTTATATTAATAAGGGTTGTCATATTAGTAAGGGTTGTTAGTAGGGTACTTCAGATGATAAAGAAAAATTTAAATAACAACATGAAATAAACAAAGAAACAATTCATATGTTCATTCCCAACTAGCTATAGTGATATGATTAATCACCAAATTATTAAAATAATAAGTTTAGAGTAACCTAAGTTATTTATCACTCTAAAGCAGAAACATGAAGATGTGGAAAAATTATGATTACTAGATAACAATTTGGGGGACATCTAAGTAAAGAACTAAGCATTATCATTCTTTCCAGTAGGAAATGTGTCCCCATATAAGTGAATAGCCCTGCACAATCAGCAGAAGCTCTACTTTAGAGACAAAAACTTATTACTATACTTTAAACTAGAAAAGCATTTCTTGAAGTCATTACTCCACAACTCCAAATGTGACCACAAACTTAAGCAAGAGTCATGAATTGGTACTGGCAGCTGCTGGGTGCAGCAGGGTGGTGGGTATCCATGTGATGCCAAAGTACATTTTGACAAAGAAAAAACAATACATTAAGAAAAATCATATTGTTTTCAGTTTTAATAACTGGTCAATTTTAGTGTTATACTGGGTGATCAAATACAATGCAACATTTATTATAAAATTAATAATTAAATATTGTGTATAAAACAATTGGAAGAAAGAAAAGTTTAAATCCAGTATTCTAGTTTTGATCTCTCAATTTACAAGAATTATGGGAAATTTAGGGTAATTTAAACTTTACTAAAATAAGGCAATCAAATGCATCTGCTCCTTTCAGCGAAAGAGAATAACATTAACAGAAAGAACTATTAAAAATTGAGAGTCTGGAGGCACATGACAACCAAATGTGATTGTTTCTGAATTAGGGCTTAGTTTGGAGACATAAAATATAAAAATATTTTGAGGGGAAACTAAATTGGAATTTAATTATGAATATTATATTATTTCATAAGATTTAATAAGTTCATGGGATAGTAATCCTTAAATGATAAGGGGATGTTTTACTTTATCTAGAGAATCATACCAAAATATTTAGAAGTTGAAAATTATATTGTTTATTATTTTATTTTTGAAAGGTTAGCATTAACTGTAAATATGAATAGAAATTAGTTTTAATATATAATCTAGATTTGAGTACCTCATATGTGAAGAAAACTAAGAATAATATATACTAAAGGCATTTTTAGATAAGATTAAAAGACCTGAGTCAGAGATACTTCAACTATCTTAATTTCTGATCAGAGTATAGAACTAATTAATTAGCATAATACTTATACATATTTTCCTCCAAGTTTGACATCGTTTGAAGGGAAATATTGTTTAAGTACCCTTATCTTGCATAAATAATGTTTAACAATAGATCAGAAGCCGGCTCTTTCAGAATGATGCCCTGGGCTTGGACACCATCAGGTTCTTTATGTTTAGTCAATAAGGTTTCCACACAGTCAAAATTAAAATACAAGATAAAGTCTGCCTCTAGGATATTTTCATAATAACTTCAAAAACCTTCCATACAAAATGCTTTGCACATGGTAAAATGACAGATTTAAAGCTTTATTAAAATTACAGATTATACAATAGTTTTTTGCCTTCTTGTTAATGCACGTTCAAGTGTGTCAAAAATGCTATTCTAGATTGGCTTCCCCTTAGTAGCACATTTAGGTAGGATCTAGATGAAGGCCCTTTATCGGACACCTTTCTCTAGTTATGTGATTTGTTGATGTATGACAAAAGATGGTAATAAATGTAATTATCAAAATGGACTTAATTTATAATATTCTCAAAACATGAATCATTTATTTCCTTTATTATTCTATTTACATTTTTGTATTTTAATTGCTGTTCAAGTACAGTTTTCTGCCTTTTACCCCCATCCCAGTCCACCTCTCCAGTCCTCCCCACCTCCCTCCCGTTTCCACCCCCGACCTTGTTATTGTCCATGTGTCCTTTATACTTGTTCCTGCAAACCGCTCCCATTTTCCTCTGAAATTCCCTCCCCTCTCTCCTCTGGTCCCTGTCAGCCTGTTCTCAATTTCAGTGTTTTTGGTTATATTTTGTTTGTTTGTTTGTTTTGTTGAGTAGGTTCCCCTTAAAGGTGAGATCTTATGGTATTTGTCTTTCACTACCTGGCTTATTTTGCTTAGCTATTCCCTTTACATTTAAGTGCTCTAAAGTTTCCTAACCTTCATGCTACAGCCTTGCCTTATTATTATAATAATAGATTATATTTTTCCTTACAGAACTTTCTATAAATGATCCATTCACAACTTATTATTTTATTTACCACAACAAATATTTGCTTCCTTAATTGTTTCAGAGCAATATACCCTGAAATAAATTCTAGAACTAAACATGTGTGAAAATACTAATTCTGGGCATTACCCATGAAAAAATATTCAACCTTAAGCAAGAGTAATTTTAGAAAAAAGTTTATCCCTGCTGTCAATCTAAATATGAAATATGTTAGTAAATCAGTTCCAATGTTAATTCCAATTTTTGCTTTAAATCAATGGTGTGCTTGTGGAGGAGGGTATAAGGAAAATAAATGGTAATGGGAAAAAATACAATAGAAGTAAACTATTAAAATGGGGTGCTGGTTAGCCAATGTCACCATAACATTTAGAATGTCTTGCCAGTGCAGTAAAATCAGCTTGGTCAGTAAAAGTATGATCCTGATAGTAATTCTGTCGTCCCCAGGAAAGCGAATCATACTTCTGGGAATCACATCTCATTTTCAGCCAATGTTGAGTGGCTAATAGGGTTGTGTATCAATTTTTCAGACTGAATACATTTTTTCTCCCTAATTAATCATCTAAATGAATGCCCAGGTTTCTTCACCTTCAGTTCTGACTATGAATCAATTTCAAACAGAAGCTTAATGAGAAAGAAAGCAAGAAAAGATTTGCCTTGGAAAGAAGTGACATACAAAGGGTCAAAATAATCAGCGCTGTCCTCATTATGGCTATTTGCATAAATGAAAACTAAATAATTTTTAGACTAAAAGAAGTTCATTATTCCATGCATTAGTCTGTTGTGCTTGGTGAATTTTGTTAGGATTATTAAATACTTCACTTATTCATATGCAGAGATGACTACCACTATTTCTCCCAGATTTCTTTCTGATTTGTGATGCTCACTTGCAAGGGTATTGACATTTGTGGTATAATTTATGATCATATTTCATTTGAATAAAAATTCCAAAGTTAATAGCATCGGTGCTCTAATCAATCAGTTTATCAATCACATTATTTGATCCAGCCACATGTCTCATCATGTTCTCCATTCTTATTCAAAAATTTAATTTGGTTAGGACAACATCTAAGGGAAAGAATTAATAATTCAAATGTTACCATGATACTGGCTTTCAGCACTTAGTTTTATTAATATGATATAATCTCTTGTATCATTCCTGAAGGGAAGTAGGGAAGTTTCTACTTGCCATTTGCCAAGATTTTGATGAGAAAGATGAGTTTCAGACTGGTTATAGCTTTTGCAAATGATCAGACAATTTGTTAATGACAATGCTAAGACTTCAACTCAGAAATTTTTAACTCATATCTAGTGCATTTTAAATTACAATATGCTAGTTGAAACTTCATATATTTTGTCTTGAGAATAAACTTATACTTAAATATAAAGGAAGTTAATAAAAACTTATTATTGAGCACCCCATAATGCTCTCTTCAAAAGTTATACTAAATCCTATCAATACTTCTCAAAGGAGGAGATACAGTGGGCCCATAGACCCATGAAAAAAATGCTCAACATCACAAGCCATTACAGAAATGCAAATTAAAACCACAATGAGATACCACTTCACACTAATCAGAATGGCTATCATTAATACGTCAACAAACAACAGGTGCTCATGAAGGTGTGGAGGAAAGGAAACCCTAGTACACTGTTGGTGGGACTATAGACTACTACAGCCATTATGGAAAATAGTATGAATTTTCCTCAAAATAAAACAAAGATGATATTCCCTTTCGATCCAGTGATCCCACTTTTGGGACTATACCCTTAGAATACTGAATTACCAATTCAAAAGAACCTATGTACCCCAATGTTCATAGCAGTGTTATTTACAAGAGCCAAGTGTTAGAAACAGTGTAAGTGCCCATCAGTGAATTAGTGGATCAAAAAACTGTGGTACACTTACACAATGGAATAGTACACAGCAGAAAGAGAGAAGGATCTCCTACCCTTCAGGACAACATGGATAGAACTGGATAGCATTATGCTAAGTGAAATAAGCCAGACAGTGAAAGACAAATACCATATGATCTCACTTATAAGTGGAAACTAATTAACAAAACAAACAAATGAGCAAAATAGAATAAGAGACTTGGAAATTAAAAACAAACTGACACTAGCCAAAGGAAACGGGGGAGAGGAATAACAGGGGGAAGAAGGAGAAGAAGCTAGCAAAGGAACACAAACAGAGGACTCATAGGCATGGACAACAGGGTGAGGATTGACTATGGGATTCATGGGGAATGAGGCTGGGATGAGCAAGGGGGAAAAAAGGCAGGACAACTGTAACTGAACAACAATACATTTAAAAATATATAACACTGTTACCAAAAAATAATAATCATTCAAATTGTTAATGCTAAGCCTATTTTATAATCATTATATATTCATTGTTCTAAATATTTTACTGAAAAATTTTTATTGACAAGTTTTTGCTTAATCTTGACAGTGATAATATGATACAGGTAGAAATGTCACTTTTAATGTGAAAAAGAGAAAACAGGTTTAGAAAAGTTGTGCCTTGCCCAAGTTTATGTGGCTAGGAGGTTATAGGACTGCAACCTGGATGGTGACCTAGATTCAAGAATTCGTGTTTATAATAATGGTGATGATGATGATAGATAATCAATTTAATGATTGCAACACCTATGAGACAAGGTGACAATGATATTAAAAACAATGGTAATGATGATTAAGAAGATATTGATGGACAAATAACTAATGTGATGTTAGAAGAGACAGTACTTGTTTAATGTATTTTGGGATTGACCACTTTCCTCTCTTCTGACCATGAATAAATTACTTAAGCTTTAAGTTCCTTATTTGAAAAATGAATAAAGTGACAGTTATTACCTCACTGGATATTAGTCAGGGTTTGCATAGGTTATTCATGAGAGCTTACCACCACCCATGAAGTAATTTTACAGACAGTTGGAAAAAGTAAGGCTTTGAAAATGTAGTTAATAAGTTTGCCCATGCTCTCAGAGCAAATATATGAACAAATTTGGATCCATACCCATGTTTCTGTGACAGAAAGTTCATGCTTTTGTTCTTTCCACAGGGCCACATAGTTTTCCTAACAATATACATAATAAAACACAATATCACTGATTATACATTTGTAGAATTTTTAATAAAATTTCAGTGCTGATTATTTTTAGTCAACTATAAAAATACAGAAATTACTCTGCCAGAAAGCAATGTGTAACCAATTCAAATGATACCTATGCTTTTTTAGAAATTATATACAAAAGCCTTTTGTCAAAATGGTTGATTTTTCCCAATACACACATCTGGCTATCTTACAGCTTTTTAAAATAAAGAAATGTAATTTTTAAAGTGTGAATTTACAATGTGTGGTGGTCATGAACTCTTTTCCATATTTCAAAACTAGGCAGCCAGACGCAGAGGTTCTCTGGGCAATTGTCCCAGTAATTCATGTCACAATACAGTACTGATCAAAAGTGTGGAGTGCCAAACTAAACTCCTAATGTTCTATTTCAATCCTGTAGATTCTATTGTGGCTGAATTTGGAAGAAAGGTAGGTTGGCTTACTATCACATTTCTCGCTCAACTCTGCAGTAGAGGCAAAGAGCCAGACTTTGAGAGAAATCTGTGGGGACTTTTAAAAATTCCTTCATCCTATGTAATTGCTCATAGAAATTGAACCCCTCTGATAATTGAAAGAAACAATTCGAAATGGGATTGTTCCATCTGTTGACTACATGTAGTCAAGAAGGAAATTGGTTCATATTTTAAATAAAGTGAAGGCAACCTGACTAAAGCTAATAGCATTCAGCTGGTTTCAAAATACTTTACAGCAGGACAAAACATTCCAATAATTAAAAGTTTACCTACTTTTTCCCTTCAGGCCTAAATTGAAGCATAGAGCCTAAGCTGAAATACATACATTGGTTGTCAATGGCGTGATCAAGAGAAACGTAATGAGAAAACACAAATACCTGCATTGTTAGCACAGGTATACTAATTCATTTTGAGCTACTGTATTGAGGTCATACACTGATATACAGAATTCTTAGGTCATATCTCCCTCTGTCTAATAAGTAGCCTAAACACAAGCAGATGTTTAATTATTGTCATGTCCCTAACTTTTAAAATTGCCCTCAGCATAATCTTAAATTATAGAACTGGAAACTAGCTTTTCAGCTTTTGCAAATAGAATAATGCCATAAACAGTATCTGATTTTTTCATTATCACAGCTCTATTTCCTGAAAATAGGATTATAACAAGGATGATGAGGGAACAATGAAACAGGAAAATATAAGATGTCATCAGATAGATACTATAGTGATGAAGAAGATAACATTACCAGGACTACTGTATCTCCTAATAGGTCTTGTGTTATTCATGAAGGACAGGAATGTCCTCAGATATTTCCAGAAAGAAGTATACAGGAGTTTAGAAAATAGCTCCATCTCTTTGAATTTTTTTGGATGAATAATTTAAATTTAATGGTTTTCAAAATACAAGTATAAAAAACAATTGAATCAAAGGTATCTATATTTAGTTGTTCTGTTTTGTTATGAAATTATAAGGCATACAGAGTTAGACTCCATTACAAAAAGAATTTACTCATTAAAGAAAATACTAAAAATACAGGTCTTACCATTTTTGTCACTATGAATGTCTTTTCTGTATCTAGTATATTGTTTGTCTATATATTAATTGCTGACGTGTTTTCTTAATGTTAACTAGGGTAACAATTTAAATTGAGAATCAGAATCATAAGAGCTTCTGTTATAGACAGCTTTTTTTACCGAATTTACTGTTTATTATTTTCTATTTATTTGTAAGGTTAATTAGTTTTCAGTTTGAACCACACTAATAAAATTTAATGTGTGATGTTTTTTCATGAGTGTTTTTTTTATTATTCTAAATTGAAAATATTCAGCCTTTTGTATTCAGTTAAAATTCATGTGTTTCCCCCTGGCTGGTGTGGCTCAGGGGACTGAGTGCCAGTCTGTGAACCAAATGGTCCCAGGTTTGATTCCCAGTTAGGGCACATGCCTGGGTTGCCAGCCAGGTCCTCAGTTGGGGGAGTACAAGAGGCAACCAATCTATGTTTCTCTCAAACATCAATGTTTCTTTTGCTCCCTTCCTTTCTCTCTAAAAATAAAGACTTTAAACTTAAAATAAAACTCATGTCTTATATTACTGAATTACAAATATATTTTGTTATAATTTTGTCCCAGGGTAATAGTTGACAAAAAGAGAGAGAGAGAGAGATCAGCTGTTCCAAAAATCCGAGTGAGATCAGTTTTGATTAACATCAGAGTTTCACTCTGAGTTGATTTTTTTTAGCTGAAAGATGAATGTGTGGTGACAGTGATTTTTAAAAGTATAGTAATAAAAGGTATTAAAATATATTTTACTATTTTAATGTGAGCCATCCTGAAGGGCATTACATATCCTATTTGGAATGAGGAGTTTTAAATATAGTGTCATCTTAGATATACTTAGTTGGTATTAGCAAGTGGGGAGAGTTTAACACAAAAAGTTTGAGTTGCAAAAAAACTTATTAAGAAAAAAACGGTAGTTTCCAAATGACACTTTGAAAGAGACCAAGTGATTATGTAGATATAAATATATTAGGGAAGCATTATACTTAGCACAGGAATGATCAAAGTTATCAAATGTCCAATCAGGGAGCAGTAGGCAAATATGTACACTACTTACAAACAGAGGCTTTGAGGATTTGGGGAGTGATAATCCATGTTAAAGAGAAACAGTAGCAACAGATGAAGAGAAATGCTAAACCAACAAAAAATTGTTCATATTTAAACATCACTGTTATATAATGTGTGGTTATGATGCACATTTCACATTATGATACACTAGAAGAAGCATGACCAAATAAATAGATCCCTTTATGGACCTTGAACTAATAGTAATGAGCCATAACTTTATAAATTCTCATCTCCAGCTTGAGACTCTAAGAAAAAATAGAGTTGCAAAGGTTAAAGAAGTATTTAAATGAGATAAACAGAGAATTTCTTACTAGTAAATCATATATTTTAGAATTTCTTCAAGAAACAATGAAAACGTTGTTTAAATTTTTAAACTAGCCACCAAAATGCAAATGACCAGCATCCTGAACAAAGTACACAGTGGTAAGAAAAAAGGACAATATAATAACTTTTAATTTTATTGTTCACTTTACTTTGGTAATTCTTGGGACCTAGTGATTCAAATAATTGATTTAAAAGCAATATATTTCTCATAGAAATATTAGAATCCAAAGCTAATATATTTAAAGTATTCATTTAAAAGAATGAATTCACATTTAAATATATTATAAATGATGAGAGGAGATTCTACATTCCTTTAAAATTATACATTGACACATCACAAAGCATTGCATTTATTTTCATCCATATTGTTATTATTTCTCAGAGTCTTACATCTCCAATATTTTGGTTCTGTTAATAGTTTACCAACTATTCTACAAGCACCCTTATTTGGAGATGGCATCATATAATATTCACTTAGAAATATCACAAAATAAAGGTACTTTTTTCAAAAAAGGTACAATTCTTAATTGATAGAACTGATTTTTATGGATTCTTAAAACACGCTTGTAAATGTTACAGAGGCAAACATGAGGTAATTTGTACCTAAAATATAAAATTGAAGAATATACTCTTCCTTCCCCATCAAACCCACAATTCTAAGAAATTTGTAAATCTCACATGCAATATATAACTGTGTTTTATCCAAGCAGAGCAAGACCTTAATCCTTTCCAGTCTAGATGTTGTTTGTATCAACTTAACTTATAGTTTTCTACTGAGAAGCAGAAAAGAGAAGCTTAAAAATCAGCATATGAATATAATAGATTGGGTTATGTATTCTGATGAAAAAATATAGTTGCCTCTTACATGTTTATTTCTTTGTAAACTTAATTTTTACTGTCAGATTCTTGTTTAGCAACCATCTTATTTGATTGTCAATGTCAAATATATTGCTTTTAAATTTTATTATACTAGCTTTAATTCAGGCAAATCTAATAGCTTATACTTTTCCATTCTATATAAACCATGTCAGGCAATCTGTAATATATAACATAATTTTGCTAATTATGTGTTATCACTTTTATATTTTACAGCATCGTAGACTTTCTATAGTTTGAGTGTTTTCTTCATAATTTCTGGACTAGTTGCTTTATTTTCCATACTGAAGAGACAGTTAAAATACCAACTATGTATCTTTCTCTTCTCTATCTTCACATCATTTATACAAATTACCTATACCTACTGTTGCTTTCTTCACATTAACTCTAAGACCCAGACTGGGGGTTAATAGTATAACAAACTTTCTTTTTCTGTGATTGTGTATATGGATGAAGGGTGGGTAATCAGTTAAGGGTCAGAATTTTACTATAATTATTTTTTTTACTTAGCAAATATTTACTTGGGGCATTATTCATCATAATTCAAACTCTTTTACTGCTAGTTTTATTATACAAATATGTTCCTTAACATATGAAGATAGTTTATATATCTATGTGTATGTTTGTGGTTGTTTGATGAACATAGGTGTATCTATATGTATTTCAGTGTGTTCATTTCTTTCAAGTTGGTATCACCAAAACAAAATAAAAACCCATATGTACACAAAAAGGAAGAAAAAAACTAACATCTGTTTTGAAGCAAAACCTAGAAGGGAAAAGGATTATCTAGAATGAAGTCCACAAACCACATACTTTGAACCTACAAATTATAGCTGATATTTGTTAATTCTTAGTGGACTTCTCTGTCATAAATGTCAAAAAACTTAATCTTCTCATTTAAATAAAGTTTACTCCTCATTATTTACATATTCTCCATGCAAATTTAATATTTCTATAACTTTTTAATAAAGAAAATTCCATCTTTGCGCTCTTGAAACAAACACTAACTTATTACATTTGCTACCTAATATTTCCAGTGTCTCACCAGAAGTTTCTCCCTTTCAGAGAGAATGGCCATTGCAACACATGATCATTTCATTCAAACATACAGCAAACATAATTGTGGAAAAAGCAAATCTTTGTGTTTCTGGTAAAACATTTAATATTTATGAGGATCTTTCTTTAAAGAAAAGAAGATAATAACTTGGTGTTTAATTTATAATATTAAATTAGATGAAGTTTTACAAAACACTTTGAAAATTTATATTACAATCCAAATAAAATAAGAATTCAGTAACAATTGTTTCTACCATAAACATGATATGCTTCTTGATTTTGATAACATAAAAATACAAATAAAATGCAATAGTTTTTGTTTTTTAGCACACCGTGTTTTAACAGCGGAGGTAAATAAAAACAAAGTCCTGTAGTATATAATGAGTGCAATACAAGTTTTATAGATGCTTTCATATATTTCTGCAGTAAGTCAGAAATATATGACTTCCTGAGAAGTCAGGAAAACAATGATCAATTATTGTGAATCTATGTAGTATGTTGTCTTATAATATCTAGTTACTATTATCAATATTGTGTAAGTGAAAGAAACAAGAGGAGAGTTAATTGATTCACTTATTATTTCAATTTTAACACTTTATTTAAAAATATTTTTAAAGTTATTACTAGGGGTCAAAATATATGTTAGAAGTTATGGGCACATAAATCTAAGTATTTGATTCTAGACATTCAATAATGTCAAGGAACATCAAAGGATTTATAGACTACTATAAATACAGTGTAATTGTATATTATATATAGGACAGTGTAATTGTATATTATATATAGGACAGAAAGAGAGTCTATAAATACAGTGTAATTGTATATTATATATAGGACAGAAAGAGATTAGAAATAGTGCAAGATACTAGAACTTTCATCAAGGCTGATGCTTGTGCATACCCTTCTTCCAAACTACTTCATCTCTAAAAGAAAAGTGATATTAAACTTGGTTCTCAAAAGTGAACACACAACTTCAGGCAAAGGGAGTAAATAAGATGTTATAATATAGAAATATGCACATATAAGCCAAAGAAACACATTAGTACATATTATATGGTACCACAATAACATGGTACTCAGATCTGCTGCTGAGGGAAATATATTTGATAGACAGCCACAGCTGCTACACTCTGAATCCATCAAGGCATTTTTGCTGAGGCTACACTTGTCACAGGCAGTTTTCCACCAATACCTAAGCACAGGGGGAGGGAAGATGGCGGCTTTACTCTAGGCAGTGTTTTTCTCAGCTTCTGTGAAGAGTGGGGAATCTCTCGGATTCGTGGAGAAACAGAGCAAGCAGGCTAGGTTACCGAATCACTTTTGAAAGCAGGACATCAAAAATTATTGCACTCACTGGAAAACCAGACAGTAAGGAGCCTGCTACAGGACAAAAGGGTCCCAGGGATCAGCGTGGGGTTTAGGGGTGTGCAGACCCCAGGCCTGCCCGGTGCTTCAGGGTCTGCCCCAGGGCGCCCAGGAGAGGGAAGTCACTGCTCCCTCCCCCAAATACAGGGGTGAGCAACTCCAGGGGAGAACGTGTTGCTAAAAGGAACAGATTGGCCAGTTGGACTGGGAAAAACTCGCCCAGGGACTATGAACACCCACCCAGAGGACTGGGAGGAGTGAGGGACTCTAGCCGACAGGCCCAGGGGCAGCCTGGCAGGGTGCCTGCACCCCTAGCCTGGTGGAAGTGCAGATCAGTGGAGAGTACAGAACCGGGCTGTGCTCCACTCGAGCCCCAAAGGGAGGCGCTGCGATCCCTGGAGGGACGTGGCGCTTGGTGCGTTCCTAAAATGGTGGCTCAGAGATTTCCAGCCAGCCCGACCAGGGGAGCAGGGAAAGGCGCCCACACCCAGTCGGAGTGCAGTTCGGGGGTGAACACGTAGCTGGAAACAACTTGGCTCGGGCACCTTCAGGATGACTGACTCACACGCGCTTTGATCCCGGAAGGGTCGCAGCGAGGCGCTTAGGGTGATCCTAGACCCCGAATCTCAAAAGTTTGGGGGAGGGGTGCGCCCTTTTACGATACCCAGGGAGGGCGCAGTGAATCCCAAAACGTCGCCGGTGCCTCTTGAGATCATAGAGCTGGAAACCTGCAGGACCCTGGAGTCCGGAAGAACGTGGAAGTGAGATCCAAAGAACCAGTGTATTCGGGAGTGCCTAGGCTACAGGACAGACCTGCTGAGGTCTGGCTGGGAGAGAGAGAAGCATTCAAAGGTCCCTCAGCCAGCTGAAGCCAGCAATATCAGAAAAACTGGTCTGCCCAGTTAGAAACCAACAAGAGTTTTTTTTTGTTTGGTTTTATTGTTTTTGGTTTTTTTTTTTGTTTTTTTTTTTTGTTTTGTTTGGTTTCTCTGGCTGTTGGTTGATTGATTTTATCTTGTGTTTTATGTGACATTTTATTTTTCAATTCTTATTATTTTTATCTCACAATCCCTTATGTTTCTCTTCCATTCATCCTAATACTATTCTTTCCACTCCAAATTTATCTCTCCTGCACTACATCTTCTGCTTTTCTTTCCTTTTTTTTTTAAATCTTGCAAGTTACTGTAAATTTGTATTATCTTTTTCTCACTCTTCCGACATTTTTTATTTTAATAATATTTTGGTATTCTTTTTCTTTCTGTACAATCTTCTTTGCTTGGCTGGTTATACTGTCATTTGATAGGTTCCCCCTGGTATCTCAGTCACAAGGTGTTGATAAGTTACTATCCTTCATCTGTGTTCCATTAATACACCTCTCAAGGTTCTATACTCCGCATTCTTGTTATCTAGACCTCATCGATTCTGCCACAAGACTATCACTTTACTATTACTGCTAGTAAGACCTAGTGTATACAATTGTAAATGCTTCTCAATACCCCTACCTGATCTCAGCCCACTTTGCAATTTTCTGAACTATACTATTGTGGGGGTTGTCTCTATTCTTTTACTCACTACTCCTATATACTAATCTTTAGTCCAACCCTACCTTAGAAGCTGACCTCCCACAGCCTCACAGCTTTCTAGATCCAACTAAAAATCCTCTCGGCCCCAGTAAGAGTCTTACCTTCTTTCCATCCTTTCTAAAATGTGGATAGTGGGTTGGAGGATCACGGTTAACACTATAAGGTGCCAAAGGATACCCCATCTCTTCTCTACTGGCTGCTAAAGTAAATATCATAGTATACTGCCTTGCTGTTTTAAACCGTTTTGACTTACTCCTCCAACTGATCACAAAAAAGAATAGGGGGAAGCTGTGAGCACCAGGAGACATGAAGGAGATTGCACCACTGAGTCTCACAAATATTCTACCACAGAAGTTCACATCATAATTAAAGGGAATTAGAAAAGATCAAATTAACAAACAAGAAGAAAAAAGAAGAAACCCACGAACAATGAGAAAACAAAGAAACAACCCCCAATTGAAGGGAAATGAGGAAGCCTCAGGAAAAATGCTAAATGAAATAGAGGCAACTCAACTATCAGATAGTGAGTTCAAAATAATGATTACCAGGAACTTCAATGAACTCACAATGAGCTTTCAGAAATTAGACGGAAACTACATCAATCTCACTGCAAACTATATAAACATGAAAAAGGAAATAGAAACTCTCAACAAAGGTCAAGAGGATATGAAGAATACAATTTCTGAACTGAAGGACACAGTAGAAGGAATGAAAAGCAGGATAGATGAAGCAGAAGATCAGATTAGCGAGCTGGAGGACAAAGTAGAAAACAGTATCCAGAAAGAGCAAGAAAAGGAAAAGAGGCTCAGAAAGAATGAAGAGGGATTAAGAGAAATGCAAGACAATATGAAACGTAATAATATCCGTATAATAGGGATACCAGAAGGAGAAGAAGAAAAGCAAGGGATCGAAAACCTAGTTGAACAAGTAATGAAGGAGAACTTCCCTAATTTGATGAGAGAAAAAGTCACACAAATCCAGAAAACACAGAGAGTCCCAATCAAGAGGAACCCAAAGAGACCCACCCCAAGGCACATCATAATTAAAATGACAAAATTTCAAGACAAAGAGAATCTTAAAGGCAGCAAGGGAGAAAAAGGAAGTAATGTACAAGGGAGCCCCAATAAGGCTAACAGCTGACTTCTCAATGGAAACACTTCAAGCCAGAAGAGAATGGCAAGAAATACTCCAGGTAATGAGAACCAGAGGGCTGCAACCAAGGCTACTATACCCAGCAAGGCTCTCAATCAAGATAGAAGGCCAAATAAGAAGCTTCCCAGACAAAAGAAGTCTAAAAGAATACACCTCAACCAAACCAGCTCTGCAAGAGATTCTAAAAGGACTGCTTTAAAGAAGGGAGGGAAAAGAGAGAAAGAGAGAGAGAACACACATACATAAAAGACAATGAATAAGTACCTACCAATAATAACCTTAAACATAAATGGATTAAATGCTCCAATCAAAAGACATAGAACAGCTGATTGGATAAGAAAAAATGACCCACATATCTGCTGTGTACAAGAGACCCACCTCAGGATAAAAGACCTACACAGGCTGAAAGTGAAGGGCTGGAAACAAATCTTCCAAGCAAATGGACAGGAAAAAAAGCCGGGGTAGCAATACTCATATCAGACAAAACAGACTTCCAAAAAAGGTCCATAAAGAGAGACCCAGAAGGTCACTTCATAATACTCAAGGGAAGAATCCACTGAGAAGACATAAATATTGTAAATATATATGCACCCAACATAGGGGCACCGAAATACATAAAGAAAATCTTAGAGGACTTCAAGAAAGATATGGACAGCAACACAATTATAGTGGGAGATTTTAACACCCCACTATCAAAAATGGACAGATCTTCTAAACAAAATATCAACAAAGATATTGTGGCATTGAACAATACCCTTGATGAAATGGACTTTACTGATATATACAGAGCCCTCCACCCAAAAGAAGCTAAATATACATTCTTTTCAAATGTACATGGAACATTCTCAAAGACTGACCACATGATAGGACACAAAACAAGCCTAAAGAATTTCAAGAAAATTGAAATCATACCAAGCATCTTCTCAGACGACAAGGGACTGAAGCTAGAAACCAACCCGAAGGAAAAAAAAAACAAAAACACTCAAAATCATGGAGATTAAATAGCATGCTATTAAATAATGAATGGGTGAAGAATGATATTAGGGAAGAAATCAAAATACCTGTATTCAGAAAACAACACAACAGTGAAGAAAGAAATCAAGGAAGACACAAACAAATGGAAACATATACCGTGTTCATGGATTGGAAAAATTAATATCATCAAAATGTCCATACTACCCAAAGCAATTTACACAGTCAATGCAATACCTACTAAAGTACCAATGGCTTATTTCACAGACATAGAACAAACACTTCAAAAATTTATATGGAATCATAAACGACCCCGAATAGCTGCTGCAATTTTGAGAAAGAAGAGTAAAGTAGGAGGGATCACAATACCCAACACTAAACTATACTACAAGGCCACTGTAATCAAAACAGCCTGGTACTGGCATAAAAACTGGCACATAGACCAATGGAACAGAACAGAGAGCCCAGAAATAAGCCCCAGTCTCTATGGTCAATTAATATTTGACAAAGGAGGCAGCAACATAAAATGGAATAAAAATAGCCTCTTCAACAAATGGTGTTGGGAGAACTGGACAGCCACGTGCAAAAAAATGAAACTTGAGCACCAACTTACACCATATACAAAAATAAATTCAAGGTGGATAAAAGACTTAAATATAAAACATGACACCATTAAAGTCCTAGAGGAGAATGTAGGTAGGAAAATCTCAGATATTTCACGAAGAAACTTTTTTACTGACGTGTCCCCTAGAGCAAGGGACATAAAGGAAAGAATAAACAAATGGGACCTCATCAAAATTAAAAGCTTCTGCAGAGCTAAAGAAAACAGTATCAAAATTAAAAGAGAACCAACTGTGTAGGAAAACATATTTGCCAATGATACCTCAGACAAGGATTTAATCTCCAAAATATATAAAGACCTTACACGACTGCACTCTAAGAAGACAAGGAATCCAATTAAAAAGTGGGGAAAGGACTTGAACAGACACTTCTCCAAGGAAGACATACAGAAAATCCAAAGACACGTGAAACGATGTTCAATATCGCTAGCTATCGGAGAGATGCAAATTAAAACCACAATGAGATACCACTTCACACCAGACAGAATGGCCATCATAAACAAAGCAATAAACAACAAGTGTTGGAGAGGTTGTGGAGAAAAGGCGACCCTAGTGCACTGCTGGTGGGACTGCAGACTGGTACAACCACTATGGAAAGCAGTATGGAACATCCTCAGAAAACTAAAAATGGATCTTCCTTTTGACCCAGCAATTCCACTGCTGGGACTCTATCCTAAGAATACTAAAACACCAATTCAAAAGAACCTATGCATCCCAATGTTCATAGCAGCACAATTTACAATATCTAGATGCTGGAAGCAACTAAGATGCCCATCAGTAAATGAATGGATGAAAAAACTATGGTACATTTACACAATGGAATTCTATGCAGCAGAAAGAAAGAAGGAGCTCATACCCTTTGCAAAGGCATGGGTGGAGCTGGAAAACATTATGCTAAGCGAAACAAGCCAGTCAGTGAAAGACAAATACCATATGATCTCACCTTTAACAGGAACCTAAATAACACAACAAAGAAACAAGCAAAATATAACCAAACACTGAAATAGAGGACAGGCTGACGGTGACTGGAGGAGAGAGAAGAGGGGATTTAAGGGGACAGTGGGAAGGGTTCACAGGAACAAACGTAAAGGACACATGGTCATAAGCTAAGGGGAGGGTGGTAATGGGAGGGAAGTGGGGAGGGTGGAGGGGGAATGTATTGGGAGTAAAAAGGAGAAAACTGTGTTTGAACAATGATTAAAATTAAAAAATAAATAAATAAATAAAAATACCTAAGCACAGCAGGCTTAAACCTACTAGATATGAAAACCCTCTGTCATAAGACTTTGATTCAAAGAAAAACAGTTGTCCAGGCCAAAACCTTCCTAGAACTGTACTACAGTGTAAGACGCTCCCCAGCCCTCTGCACCTCTGTCTCCTTCACAGAATGCAATGCATTCCAACAGCTCTAACACAAAATAGAATGTTATACACTCCATTGGCAGTTAGCAAATTTTGCCTTTGACAAATTTGGCGGTCCTTTTCTGTTTGGAATATCAAAGCAATACAAGTCAAAAGATAATTTGTAAAGAGAAGAAATAATAGTGACAACAAAACCGAAGAAAATAAAACAACCAATAAGAAACTGAGGCATAAAATTCCTTTTTGTCCTTTCTTGTATCCATTCCAGTTTTTAGTCCTGTAAAGCCAGTCTATTTGAAAGTCATTCACTTTCAATGAAATGAATTGGCTATGAGAACCGTACACAAAGATCCAAATATACTTTGTGCTGAATTTTCTCTACATATTCAGGGACATTTTTTTCTACAATTAAGTTAACGTGTTCTCTGATGCCAAATATACTTTTATATTCACTTGTGTAAATAGCTTAAAGAACATTTGGATACTACACATTTCTATAATGTCATAATAATTAGATTTAATGTATTATCAGAGTGTGAGTATTTAAAGTTAATGGCATTTTAATGTTCTTTATATTCTCAGTGTGAATATCAATTACAGGAATTTTTACCTCCTGGGATGACTAAGAACCCCCAATTTCCATCTTTCAACATACCTATAAACTCTGGCAACAAGATGCAGAGTCTTTAAAAATTGTACTTCTAAAAATTTCCACCATTCTGCTCACATGAAGAGAACATTACCACATCCATCAATTGTGACTATATGGGCTTATATATAGTTTTGAAAAGACTTAATTGCCTCAAAGCATCAGACTCTGGTTGTTTTCTCTTTTTTTTATTCTTTTTTTCCTTATATTAGGTATCAAAAAGTAGGGAGAAATACTAACAGCAATAACAGAAATAGGCAGAATATACCCAATAGCTAGCCATATAATTACTTTTCCTTTCAGTTTAACTTACAAATAATTCTTAAGCATATATATTTTTGCATATATATTATTGTTTGCTTAGTTCATATTGTTTCTGTTATTTTAGGTTTGGTTGTTGATAGTTGTGCATTTGTTGTCATTTTACTGTTCATACTTTTATCTTCTTTTTCTTATATAAGTTCCTTTAATATTTCATATAATAAGGGCTTAGTGGTGATGAACTCCTTTAACTTGACCTTATCTGGGGAGCACTATATTTGCCCTTCTAAATGATAGCTTTGCTGGATAGAGCAATCTTGGACATAGGTCCTTGCTTTTTATGACTTGGAATAGTTCTTTCTAGACCCTTACTGCCTTCAAGGTTTCTGTTGAGAAATCAGCTGATAGCCTTATGAAACTCCTTTGTAGGTAACTGTCTTCTTTTCTCTTGCTGCTTTTAAGATTCTCTCCATTATGTTTTCACATAGGTTTTCAATGTCTTGCTCTTTCTCTTCTCCTTCTGGCACCACTATGATTTGGATGTTGGAACATTTAAAGTTGTCTCAGAGGTTCCTAAGCCTCTTCTCATTTTTTTTGAATTTTTCTTTCTTCATTCTGCTCTTCTTGAATGTGTATTTATTCCTTCTGATCCAAACCGTTCATTTGAGTCCTAATTTCCTTCCATTCATTGTTGGTTCCCTGTATGTTATTCTTTCTTTCACTTTTCATAGCCATCACTTCTTTCTCTGTTTTTCACCTATGCTCAATCATTTCTGTGAGCATCCTAATTACCAGTGTTTTGAACTCTGTATCTGATAGCTTGGCTATCTCTTCATCGCTTAGTTGTATTTTTTTTCTGGAACTTTGCTTTGTTCTTTCATTTGGGCCATATTTTTTTTTTTCTCAGAGGGCCTGTTATTCAGTAAGGGGCAGAGCTTTAGGTATTCACTAGGGCGGGGCAATCCACTTTGCTGCCTTGTGGGACCGTATGTGGGGAAGGCGTCTGAATGGGGACAATACAACTTGCTCAGCTCCAAGTCTGCTTTCAGTGACTTCCCCCATGACCCTCAGGCAAATTGGGCCCTTCTGGTGCTGATTCCCTGATTGGTCAGTTTGTGTACATTCTAGGATCCAGTGGGCCTCTCCAGTGATCTCTCCTGTGAGTATGGGAGTTTCTTCTGCTGCCTCAACCCCCACAGATTTTTTCAGTCAGAAGTTTTGAGACTTGATTCACCCACTATGGAGCCCTGGGCTGTGTAGTATGTCTCACTTCCCAGTTGTTCCTCTGGGTTTATGCCCCACAAAAATGTGGGACCACTGGCTCTGCCAGCCACCACCTCATCCAATCTTCCAGCTGTCACCTTGCCGAGAGTCCTCTCCACCCTGGCTGCTGTCTCCCGTGCCCTCCTGCTGGTCTGGATGAATGTTTCTTCTTTAACTCCTTGGTTTTAAGACTTCCATACAGTTCTATTTTCTGGAAGTTCTGGTTGTTTTTTGTTTTTAAATTTGTTGTTGTCCTCCTTTTGGTTGTGCGAGGAGGTAAGGCATATTTACCTATGCCTCCATCTTGGCTGGAAGTTCAAATTGTCAATACTTTTAAATTTGATCGTAAACTGGTCTTTGCTGAACATAATGATGATGAGTTTAAATTCAAATTCATCTCATCAACTTGTATTATTATTATTCATTTCAAAATTGTGTTTTGCCAGTTTGGGGAAGTTATCTCTTTATATTTTTTCATTTTTTGGTGTTGATCTTTATTTCTTATTAATTATTTACAATATTAGGTATCATAATTTCTTCTTATACTTCACATATTTAATGTATTTAAATAATATCAATATATAGTATTTTCAATGGAACAGCACACCAAATATTATATGTCATGTTTCTTGAAAATAATTTTAGGCCTATAATTGGCATCTTCTGCCCATGATAATGAAAAAAATCAGTTGCCTATATTTTTAGTGTCATAGTCAAGAAATCACTGCTAAGGGCAATGTCATGAAGCTTTTCCTTTATTCTTCTTTCTTTAAGGATATCTATGGTTTCTAGTATTAAATTAAGTACAGTTATGAATTGTTTAATAACAGGGATACATTTTGAGAAATACATAGTTGGGCTATTTCATCATCATGTAAACATCATAGGATGTACTTACAAACCTATATGGTATACTCTACTAGGTACCTAACCCATATGGTAGAGCCTGTTGCTCTTAGGCTTCAAGCAAGTACAACACATTAGTGTACTGGATACTGTGATTATAACACCATAGAAACCATAAAGTTATATATATGATATAACCTTATATATGTTACCATATATATCATATGTATCATATATATATATGTCTATATATAATATGTGATATATGTGTGTGTATATATACATACTATACCTGTATAGGGAACTTTCTGTGAATAGAATATCAGATGGAGCTATCAGGATTGGAAGTTACTCTGTGTGAGTCAGTGAGTGTGTGATGAGTGAATGAGAGGCCTACATTAATATACACTACTGTAAACTATATAAACACTGTGCACTTAGGCTATATTAAATTTATTTAAAATATTTTTCTTCAATAGTAAATTAACCTTAGCTTCCTAAGATTTTTTTTACTTTATATACCATATTTTTGGACCATAATATGCATCTAGGTTTTTAGAGGAGAAAAATAGGGAAAGAACTTGAAGCAAAAAAGTGGTAAAATATTTAATAACATAAATAACATAATATTTCACCAATTATAAATGTAAACACAACTCAACAACAGCATTAACAACCATTATTCCTCCCAAACTTGGGGAGAAAAGTGCATCTTATAGTCTGAAAAATATGGCACTTTACATTCCTTTTACATTTTGACCAGATAACTCTTAGCTTAAAGCATAAACACATTTTATAGCTGTACAAAAATGTTTTCTTTCTTTATAAATTTCTTTTTTTCTTGGAACAGTTTATTTTTTTATTTTTACAACTTTATTTTATAAGCTTTTTTCTATGTAACTTTTATTTTTACTTTTTAAAAATTTTTTGTTAAAAAGCAAGACACAACACACACATTAGCTTAGGCCTACACAAGGTCAGGATCATCAATATGACTGTGCTTCAGCTCCACATTGTTACACTGGAAGGACTTCATGGGTAATAACCAGCATGGAGCTGTAATCTTCTATGACAACAATGCCTTCTTCTGGAAACCCCCTGGAGGACCTGTGTGAAGCTCTTCTTGAGAAGGTGTTATTCTTTTTAGAAATCTGTCCTTGGTAGCTTTCTTGGTTTATTTATTTTTGTCATCACAGATTTTCTTGTAAGCAGGAAGCACACCTTGGACATTCTTCTTTATCAATGAAAACCTTCTGCTGTTGGGCTATATGTTTTCAAAATTTTTAAGGAGCTTGTCGAAGTGTGTAAGATCTTCTGCCAAACCCTTCAGTATGACTTTTCTTTGGGGTTCTTCTCCTTTGTTTTTCAGCTTTTTTTTCTTGCTTCTCCTTTAGGTATGTGTTCCAGTTCCAACAACTCCTCATTAATCAACTCCTCAGAGATCACCTCTGGGAACTCCTCAGTGTGATCTTCATCCACACACAGGTTAAAGTTGTTTGCCATCTCAACCATAGCCTTGGTGATTTTTGTAACTTTCTTGTCTTTGGCAAATCTCTTGAAGTCATAAGTCAGCCTCTTGAGTGTTTTCTTTCAGTTGCTATTCTTGAACTCCTTGGTGACATCATCCCAATTCAAGCAAGGGTCTTGGTACAGTCATAATGTTTTAAATTTTCCAGAACTCCATCACTGTGTTCCTAAGTTGCAACAATAACCAGGGTAAAAGTCCTCCACAAATAGTAGGCCTTAAATTCTACCTAGAATTTATAGGCCTCTAGAATACCTAGAGGCCTTAAGTCCTCTATCCACTGGTTTGATTTTAAAAAAAAAAAGATGATGTTTGAAGGAAAAAAGCTACTTTAATATTTGGACCAACAAAGGGAGGGTGTCCTGAGGCATCATCAACAATGAGCAAAATCTTGAAAAGTATGTTATTATGTTTTCATTGTTGACACTATTGTAAATGTCCTTTCTCCCCTTCTCTTTTGCCCACCTCCACCCAGCCATACTTTACCAGCAGATCAATTCAGAAGGGGATATTGAAAGAAAAGCTGCAGAGTCCATGTCTTCTTATTTTTTCTTTAGTATACTGGCAGTGTGTGCCATGCTTGAAGGTCCTTGGCTTCTCATTGTGCCATATTACAAAGGATCTCAACTTCTAGTCTTCAATAAACATTGCAACCAAGCAAGACTATTATCCTGTTCTTAATAGCTTTGAAACTTGGCATTGACTTGGCTTCCTTATGAATGAAGTCCTTTTAGGCATTCATTTCCAGAATAGAAACATTTTATCCATATTAAATATTTTCTCTGGAGAGTAATTTTCCTCCACAGTTAGCTTTTCTAGAGTTTCCAAAAACTCTTTAGCTGCCTTCACATCAGCACTCACAAATAAACTAATTGTCACTTTCACATTACTTAGTAAATAATTCTTGAATCATTTAAACCACCCAGAGCTAGCAGTAAATTCTTCATTGTAAACACATATTTTGCTATGGCCATATCATCATAGTGTTGAGAGGGATACTAGTCTGTATCTATGCTTCAAACCTAGGCCTTTAGAAGGTTCTCTCTGTCTGATATAGGCCCTACGTGAATATTGTTAATGTCACTGCTGTTAATGAAACTTTACAGCTTACCCGACTTTGCTCTTTTTCTTAAGGATCATGGCTATGGTGGGAAGGAACATCCATATTTGTAGCCCTTAATTACTTCTAATTTTGTTTCCATGTCAGTCAGTCAATGTGGGCTCTTCTGACTACATTAGCAAAGGAGTTTGTACTGTTAGAAGCCATGAGGAGCAAAACAACATATGATTAAATCAAGCAGAAGAGAAAATGAATCAAGGGAGGAGGTAAACATGAGGTTTATGAGACTGCTGTTGGCATACAATGACATACTGTTTAGAGCTAATGTTTTATTTTGTTTTTTTTATAGACAGAAAGGGTGTACTCTAGGGTAATCACGAACAGTATAGTATAGTAAATACATAAACTGATAATGTAATCACTTGTTATCATTATCAACTATAATGTGATGTACATAATTTTATACGACTGGCAGCACAGTAGTTTTGTTTACACTAGCATCACCAAAAACACAAAAACAACACACTGCACTACAGTGCTAAAATGGTTACAAAGTCACTGGCAATATGAATTTTTCAGCTTCATTATGATCTTGTAAGACTACTGTTATATATGCTGTCTGTCCTTGATCAAAACATTGATATATGATACATGACCGCATTCAATTCATTTTGAGTTGATTTTTGTACATAGTATTTAAAAAATAATCTTATTAATATGTGAATGTACAGTGTTCGCAACACAATACATTTAAGAGATTATCATTCCCCCATTGTATGTTCTTGAGACCAATGTCAAATAGTCATTGACCATGTATGCATAGTTTTATTTCTAGACTTTGTATTGTGTTGTATTTGTCTATATGTCTGTCTTTATGCAAGCATCACACTGTTTATACAGAATGGAAGAAAATATTTGCAAACTTCATATCTTATGAAATAAGAATATTCAAAATACATAAGGAACTCATATAATTTAATATCAAAATAACAAATAATCTGATTAAAATTGATAATGAATGTGAAAAGACATTTCAAATGGTCAACAGATATATAAAAATACATTATTACTAACTATCTGAAATTACAAATCAAAACCTCAATGATATATGAATTCATAGTCATAAGGATAGGTATTACCAAAATTTTAAAAAATATATGTTTTGGAAAAAATAGGGAGAAACTGGAAATTCTGTACACTGTTGGTAAAAATATAGAATAGTGCAGATACTATGAAAAACTTGTACAATATTTTGAGAGGTTCCTCAAAATATTAAAAATAGAACTACCATATGATCTAGCAATCTCACTTCTGAGCAATTATTTAAAAAACAAACAATCAAACCTGAAACCAGGGTGCTGAGGAAACATTTTACTCCCATGTTCATTGCAACATGGTCAAAATAGCCAGGAAGTAGAAATAAACTAAATTCCCATCGATGAAAAAAATGGGTTAAAAATGTGGTATATAAATATGATGGGATGTTATTCATTCTGAAAAAAGAAATTCTGCAATATATAATAAACTAATAAATATATCTGGAGGACATACCTTATATGAAATAAGCCAGTCACAGAAACAAATACTGCATTTTCACACTTATATGGAATACCTAAAGTAGTCTAATTCATAGAGGCAGAGAGTACAATGATGGCCACAACAGGCTAGGGTGGAGAAAATGAGAAACAATTTAAAGTATAAAAAATGTCATTTATACAACACGAATAAGTTCAAGGGGTCTGCTGCAAAACATCATGCTCTTGGTTAACTATACTGTATTGCACACTTAAAACATTTGTTAAGAGGTTAAATATCAGGTTAATTATCTGTACCACAATAAATAAACTTTAAAAGTAAAAAAAAAAGCAAGACATTTGTTAATGTATCATTTAAAGTTTTACTTCTGTCTGATATAATTAAGGGTGTGACTCCACTAAAGAGTTTCTCTTGACTCTTTAAGTTTAGTTCCAGGAACAATATATTTTTGAAAAGTTTAGAGTCATTCATTAAAGGAAAGTGGCCCTGACCAGTATGGCTCAGTTGGTTGGGTGCCGTCCTACAAAGCAAACAGTTGCCCTGTTCAATTGCTGGTCAGGAAACAGACTGGGTTGTGGGTTTGGTCTTCATCTGGGCATATATGTAAGGCAACTAATCAATGTTTTCTCTCACATCAATGTTTCTCTTTCTCTCTCTGTCATTTCCCTTCTCTCTAAAAATAAATAAATAAATAAACATTCTTAAAGAATTGTTTCTTCTTCTTTGTTGCAACATTATTTTATTTTTTCATAAATTACTTTATTGTTGTTCAGTTACAGTTGTCTGCATTTTCTCCCCACCACTACCCTCCACCCCATCCAAACCCACCTCCCTCCCTCGCTTCCACTCTCCCCCTTGGTTTTGTCCATGTGTCCTTTAAAGTAGTTCCTGAAAACCCTTCTCCTCACTGTCCCCTCCCCAATCCCCTCTGGCTATTGTTAGATTGTTCTTAATTTCAATGACTCTGATTATGTTTCTTCTTAAAGTCTGGTACTGGCCAACTCTACATTCTGCTATCCAGTGAAAAGTCTTTGTAAGACACTCATTGCTTTCAGCTCAGCTGTGACACATTTCTTTTACTATAACATTATGCCTTTCCCAGGTTTCACTATCACTATAAATTAGTAGTAGTAAATGTTGATAGAATTTTAATATCAAACATATTCTTGTAGTGCATTTTTACATTCTATATTTGAGACAATTTTAGTTAATTGAATTTTTAAATCTTTAAAATAAGTTATAATTATTTAATCAATGTAAATGAATAAGTGTATCTATTATCTAGTACCTGGTTCAAGCAAACATATTATAATAAAATGTCTACAGCCTTTCTAGTAAAGGTGGAAAGATAGGTAAATGCAGTACTTGCAATGTCTTACAACTACATAAAAATTTCAACTAAACTAAGAAACAACCATCATTTAGAACCACCTAAAATCTAGCTGAACAGAAGTCCTATGAAACTGATAGTATAAAGAAAAAGCCACATTTTGATTGTTAGGAGGATCAGAAACTCCAAATGGCTCATTCCACAACCACATGTAGTAGTTCAAAACTGGGAGATATATATCAGCTGCAGAGGTTCCCCCTCAGGATCAAGGGATCCTAGCTCCATACCCAGTCAGGCAACCCCAAGCTTCAGTACCAGGAAGAAAATCCCCATGGCTTCTAGCTTTGAAAAAGAGCTGAAATTGAGACTGAGACAGAGGGTGGCAGGGGTCTTAGGTGCTCCTCTTAAAAGACCAGCATACTGACTTACTCAGGCTTATTCAGCCTGAACTCCACCACTGGGGCAGCAAGTAGAAAGGCACCAGGGATATACGGTGAAAAAGTGAATTGCTCAGTAAGGGCTGGAGGCAATTATTTTTTTCCAGACAGAAATGTTGGCACAAACTATTGTTCTTTTTCGCAGTCCTCCTGCAAAAGAGTCATCAGAGGAGAATTATATTTGAGTTCCCATCAACTAAGCTAACACTTTTCACCCCAACCTGGTGATTCCCAGAGATCCCTCCCCACTTAACTGGCTGACCTACCAATACTCTTTCCAGAGGCTTGTCCATTTAAATTGTCTGCTTTGGCTTATGCTTTAAACTTTCCCAAAATCTCTCAAAGGTATACAGCATCTGGCCTCAGCATGCCCCATACCTCTTACTAAGTGGCTCTAAGCCTGACACTAGCAACAGACATCTTTAGTTCACAGCTTCACCTCTCTTGGATACCTCCAGGTCTAGGAAAGCAGTAGACATCTGTGGATAACTTTGTATATCAGGCCAGGTGGTCCCAGGCAAGATATAGGAAGCAACTGACTTGGCATGCACCTCCTGAAATACCCCACAGATAGCACGGCCCAAATACCTCTACCAGTGACACCCTAAAAGAGCAAGCTCAACAGGCACCAGAGCCCTGCTGAAGACAGTCCTGCTCAGTGGAGTCAGTTACTGAAAAACAGATTACCCACTGTGGTTGTCTTCAACATCATGTTGCACACAACCCATACAGAGGGGAAAGAGAGGGGACATATCTGAAGTACCCAACTTGGGTGACTAGGAAGGTTGTGTCAATGGACCCCCCCAAAAAACTGGTACATAAGGTCACTCTAAAAGACCAGAGACATAGCAACTCTACCTAATACATAGGGAAAAAACACACACAAGGAGGCAGCCAAAAAGAATAGACAAGGAAACATATCCCAAATGAAAAAAAATGCAGAAAATATCTTCAGAGAAAGAATTAAAAATAGAGACAAACAATCTAGCTGATATGGAGAATAAAACACTGTTATATGGATGCTCAATGAAATTAGGGTAAAACTAATTTACCCTAATGAACTTAGTGGGAACTTAAAAAGATAGGAAACATAAAAATGGACATAGAAAATAAGAAAAAGAACCAGATAGAAATGAAGAATTCATTAACTGAAATTGAGAATACATTACAGAAAATCAAATATACAGCAGAAGAAGCAGAAGATAAGAAAGCAGAAAACACCCAAATGAAACAACAAAAATAATCCAAACAAGATAGTGTAAAGGGTCTCTGGAACAACTTCAAATATACCAATAATTAGCATCATGGGGATACTGGAAGAAAAAGAGACAGAGCAAGTAATTGAAACTATGTGAAAAAATAATAATGGAAAACTTTTATAACCTGGTGAAAGAAACAGACATACAAATCCAGAAAGCACAGAGAATCCCAAACAGATTAACCCAAAGAGACCCAAACCAAGACACACCATAATTAAAAT